>NW_020442428.1:725984-769284 GCF_000699045.2 Agrilus planipennis
ATGAGACGGACGAAATGAAGACAGAAGAGAATGAAAGATTATCTGTGGAATATTACTGCCTCAGCATTTGCCTAAGTGATCCAAGGAAACCACAGAAAAACTTGGACCAAGGCAGACGGACCCGGAATCGAACCGGCGTCCTCCCTAACGCTAAGCAATGGTCTAGACCTCTAGGCCATGCCGCTCGGACCATCATCTAGACATTTACCATTTTATTTGAATAATTTACTTTTCATCGGTCTAGTTTTTGACCTTCCATGGTCCGGACTTGCCAGTTGCCAACCCTCTGCAGTCTACACTTTAGAGTATTTTACAGTCATAAGCTAAAAAGTCGCGCTTTTTATTATAAAAACATGATAAAAAAACGGCGCGAAAGTGCATTCATAACTGCTAGCCTGAAGCGAAACACGCTAAAATTTTATAAAAGTCAAACAATAAATCTAAGGACAGTTTCATTAATATAAATAATATTTCCAATTCAATATTCTATTTTTAAATAACCATTAATGGTGAAAAAATGTTATTCTGAATGATGTTCTTTCATTTCATTTCGATTACGTAAATAAGACTATCGTGATTGACTTTTTATAACCAATAATTTACAAATTTCAAATAGTGGGTTATATAATGACACAACAGCTAACACTGGCACCAAAACTGTTATCTGAAATACGACAGATATATTTCTTGAGCCGTTAGTATGAGATAAGGCGACTACTTACGTAAACGCAATCTACTTACAAAAAATTTTTTTATGAAATTATCTATAGACATAATTGTATTTACTGCCAATGTCATTTCAATGCGATCAATAAAAGAACAATATTAAATACGATGTTTTAAGACAATAATACATTTATGTTAATCACTACTAATATTTGTAACATAAAGCACAGAACAGTAATAGTACAAAAAGAGCACGTTTGTATAAAAAAGACTTTTTCTCATTTATTTTTGCACTAAAAAAAGCTATAATATAAATTAGAATAGTTAAAAAATGAGTAATCAACAAATGACCTTTACAAAAATAGTTCAAGCGAATATATTTTGAGAACTTCACTTCGACAACGCACAACGGTGAATTTACATAAGTATATATTTGAACAGCACATAATATTTGGCCCCTATAAAACGACTACTCTGTATATTATAAAACATCCCTTCTATAAAGTTGTTTAATTAGGCCATATGATATGTTACAAACACCAATTTGGTATATTTTAATGCAATAGCAATTATAAAAAAATAAATAAAGGTTGCCTCTCACCGTTATTTCAAGCCATCGAATAGGTATATATACCGCTCTCTACACAGTACCCAATGTGTTGTATGAAAGGAGAGACGGTTAGCACTCCCCTTGGCAAGGATGGAACACAAATACGGTTAAGGCACCTTAACCAAAATTTTTTCATACACCTATTATTTATACATTAAGCAATATTCATTGAGTATTAAGACGCTGCTGAGATAATCATAACAGTATCAAAAGTAATAAATTTGGGAACAATGAAATGACATTTAATAATATGCATTTGCATACGAGCATTTCATTGTTTCTTAATTGGATTTCATTTTTAAATAGTAGGGAGGAATTAATCGACTTAGGACTTGAGACTGGAGGCTAGGGTTGCCACCTTTTCAGGCTTTACATAAAGTATTTCTCGACTAAAAGGTTAAAAAAAGTACCCAGCAGAAAAATAAGTATTTTATTTTTTGTTTTTAAAAACATATTTTTTGTTAGACCTAGCAGCCAGTAACAAATTGTTGTCGTTCTTAAATACATTAATAGCCTCTAAACATGGCAAACAAAGATTTAAGTAAACTAAAAGTTCATTTTTAATAAAGCTTTATTCCTGTGGTGCCGCCACTTTGCGTTCATAACAGAGAATACTCTTTCTGTAAATGCTGAAGTGGCCGGAACGGACAGCAAAAGTGTCACTAGTTTAAACAGATTTGGGAAATCAGGTTGTTCCGTAAATATGGCTTGCCATTTTTCTGTGCAATATTATTTAAAGTAAAAATACTCTGAATTCCGAATAATCGGTTACAAAATTACGATGTTTACTTAAGGCCTTAAAAATAAATAAACAAATACGGTTTACAGTCTACACAAATCGTTTACCATTAAAAGTTCAATAAATTGTTGGGGTTACTATAGAGTCCAAATTAAACATATTTTGAAATAGAATTTTCATTACTATTACTATCCTAATATAAATGAGGATGAGAATTAGTTTGTTTGTATGTTACGATTTCACGCCATAACTACTCAACCGATCGTCATGGAATTTTGTAGACACATTGTCAGGGATACAGAAATGGACATAGGGTAACCAGATAAAATATTAATCTGGAGTGATAGAAAATTTTCTTTTCATTCTCAATATTTACCGTCATTCCACGCAAACTATATGTTTAACCTGGAAAATTAAAAACTTTAGTTTCATCCTGATGATTCTGGTCAGGACAAATTTATGAAACTATGAAACTATTGTAATTGCGATGATTTTTGACACTCCTTCAGGACAACAAAACGTAAGCGAAGCCGCGGGTAAAATCTAGTAATACATAAATTCTTTGTTTTGAGCAGCTACTGAAAAGAGAGAATAGTTAGGTGGCTCGTATTTAGCTATAGATAAGCAGAGTTAATTCTGTATAGACAACTTTGCTATAGTGGTTATTACCATAGAAGGAAATCCTGAATACAGGTGCACAGCGTAAAAAAATATAGCGTGAAAGACGCGGTTGGCAAACTGCTTGTGATATCCTTTTATAACATACATTCCAGCACTTGAAAGCAGAACTGTTTGATATGTATCAACTCACACGATGACAAGTTTTATCATCTAGTGGTTTAAATCGCTCCCTTATTTATGAAAGTAAATGATTCAAATAATTCAGAATTATTTAACAAACCTATTCATCAATAAGAAGTAAAAACAATGTTTGTATATTTTATTCATTTCATTACTTATGCCAGAAATTAAAATGAAAACTGGGTGAGATAAAAGAAATGTATCATATAATAAGTAAGGAGACGAAACATTAGAAGAAGTGACTGATGTTAGGTATCTAGGAAGTCAAATAAGTCAGGATAGAAGGAGTAGTAGGGAAATAAAGCAGAGGATAGTGCAGGGTCAAGTCGCCTTTAATAAAAAGAAGGAAAAGAAAAGATTAGAAGCGTTCGGTATAGATAAGGTTAGAAATGAAGAGGTATTAGAAAGAATAAAAGAACAGAGGACTCTATGGAATTCAATAAGAAATAGGCGAGATAGGCCGTAAGGAAACCTTCTTAGGCATGAATGTCCAGTCAGGGACATATTAGAGGCAGAAACAAGAGTTAGGAGGAGTAGAGGTAGACCTAGATTAGATTACTGTTGGCAAATATTTAAGGAAGTGGGTTGTTCTAGTTTTAGGGAAATGCCAAGATTAGCTCAGGATAGGAAAGAGTGGAGGTGCGTGTCAAACCAGTCTTAGGACTAGGGTTGCCACCCGTACTTTATTACAAAGTATTGTAGTCTATTTCGACTGTGCGTACGTTATACTTTACAAGACACATAAAGTACGCAAAAATACTTTATTTAAGGCCTTAAGTAAACATCTTAATTTTGTAAGCGATTATTCTAAATTCAGAGTATTTTTACATCAATAATATTGCACAGAAAAATGACAAGCCATATTTACGGAACAACCTGATTTCCCAAATCTATTCAAAGTAGTGTCACTTTTGCTATCCGTTCCGGCCACTTCAGCATTTACAGAAAGAGTATTCTCTGTTATGAACGGAAAGTGACGGGACGACAGGAATAAAGCTTCATCAAAACTAATTAAAAATGAACTTCAGTTTACTTAAATCTTTGATTGCCATGTTTAGAGCCTATTAATGTATTTAAGAGCAACAGCAATTTGTTACTGACTGCTAGGTATAACAAAAAATATGTTTTTAAAAGCAAAAAATAAAATACTTTATTTTTATGCTGGGTACTTTTTTTTTTAACCTTTTTAGTCGAGAAATACTTTATGTAAAGCCTGAAAAGGTGGCAACCCTACCTAGGACTGACGACCTTATAATGACGATGATGATACGGTATCAAAAAATTAATTATTTAATTTACTAGGAGACCCGAGCCTGAGTTTAAAATTAAAAGAGAAATAGGCAGCATTAAAAAAGTTTAAGCACTAAAACCAAAAGTGTCCTTTAAACGGTAACCCTCATAATGACAATGAACATTTAGAAGGAGTTATTACGTCCAATCGCATTCGATTTCATTTAATCACAATACACAACATCCCGGTCCGTTGCAGTTTAACCACTTAAAAATAATTTAGTTGAAGATAGGACTGATTGTAAGTTCTACATGTAAGCAGGAAGTTAGCAATGATGTGCCCGAATAAGATTTATTAGAGACAATTTGTACCTAATAAATTTATGAAGCACATTCTCCTTGTCTTTATTGTTATTGTCGGTTAAAATGATTTTTAAAGAACGTAATTATAATAACTTTACATAATTAACATTAACGTTACGAAGTATATACTTTAAGGATATCATTAACAGAAATTTAGATTGAAAATAAAATAAATTTTTATTATTATCGATTACTTGACGTTTCGGCAATGTTGTATCTTCTTTTAGAACCCGATAACTTTCATTTTTAACATCTTTGCAATATCTCTACATAACAAGTTTGCGCATTTGAACGTCACATAAAGTATTTTCGATATAAAATAAATACCTTGTATATTATCAAAAAAAGTATCTACACACTTCTTCAATTACGCCTTATGATGAGCTCTAAATGGTAATTAACCGTCTTTTCATCCAATAACGATTATAAAAACCTAAATAAAGGTTACCTCTCACCGATATTTGAAGCCGCCAAATAAGTATATATACCGCTGTCTACACAATACTCGATGTGTTGTATGAAAGGAGAGACGGTTAGCACTCCCCTTGACAAGGATGGAACAACACAAATACGGTTAAGGCACCTTAACCAAAATTTTTCCTGAACACAGTATGCAGCGTAAACATCATTAACTACATGTCGCGTTGGCCTTGAACAAGATATAGTGGATACGTTAATTACGAATAAATTAATACAAAAATGACGTGTGTTTGAACCGAAAATTAGTACTGCGAAATAATGTACAGCGGAATATCTCTTAAATGTATGCATTTTTTATAAAATAATTCTTCCTTGTCTGCCTCCCTTGAGCAGACATTTCTCGAAGTTCCGTCGGTGTCCGCTCGTGAAAGATAATTAGTATGTTTGATTATTTTGCTTCAGAATCGTTAAATACGGATTACTATCATTATCATCACGAACACTGGTGCACTCATGCACCTCCACTCTTTCCTATTCTTAGCTAACCATTGTTGCATTTCCCCAAAACTAGAACATCCCACATCCTTAACTATTTGTGAAAGCTAATCTAATTTAGGTTTATCACTATTGCTCCTGCTTCTAATGTCTCTAACCAGCCCTTTAAGCCTGAGACGGTGTCCTACCAACCTATTTTGTCTGTTTCTTATTGACTTCCATACCTCTCTATGTTCTCCTACTCTTTCTAAAGCCTCCTCATTTTCAACCTTCTCTATCGAAGGCATTTTCATCATTCGCCGGTTACACCACATTTCAAACGCTTTTAACCTTTTCATATTCACCGCGACCACAATTTGTTTCGAATTTCTAAATTAACCGTTTGCGGTCTTAAAAGTAACTTTATTTTGTTTTAGTTAAATAGGAATATTTTAATTATATTCCACTGATTACACTGAAGTGTTTTCTATCCTAATTAAATGCTCATTACATTCAATTAAGCGCATGTAATGTTTTACAAAACGAATTGCAATTTGTATGAAAGTCGATTCTATTAGGGCGTAAAGAGATTAGCAGCGTGTTAATGGCGTTGAGTGAAAATTTAAATGTTACGTATAAATTAGCGTTTATCGATTTCGCTCCCCAAAGGGGCGTAGCAAATGTCAATGCAATAAATTTTAAAAGTGATTAACGCGTTTAAATTGGCATGTTTACAGTGTGTCAAATTACACGCGTTGTACGTTTTTATTGAATTGTCTTTTAGGATTACTCAACAGTTGTAATGTTCAAAATCATTTGTCAAATTAATTTTAATTGTAAATTATAATGGCAGAAAACTCTAATCATTAAGTAAAGGACATTAAAAACTAATTGTATAATAAATTAGTAATCACCAAAAGACCTAGAGATAACTTGTTTTGTATATTCAGTCCCTGTATAGGGTTTGGATCGGAGAAGTTAACACTGGGAAGAACAGGACAGTTATTTCTGAACTGTTTTTTTTATTACACGTCCTAGCGGTTCAATGAAATTTTATCATTGTGGCCACACTGTTCGTAATTTAATCATGAGAGTATTAACAGCGCATTTTATATTTTTGTTATCAGTTGCTTTTCTCTAAAACTTTATTATAAAGTGACCCAATACTAAGACTTCAAGAATAATTTAACGGCATTGTCCATCCTATCCAATAGAACAGTGAGAGTATATGCTGTTTATTTTATTCGACTGCGAAGTGAACTCTCTTAAACTACGTAAGTAGACCCTCTAACATAAAATTAATGTTAAAAAGGTCAATTCTAGGTAACCGTCACATTTAAAAATAAAAGTGTAGCACCAGAAATTAATATGCTTTTTTCTCTTACCCTAAGATCCGGTGGAATGAAACATCTACGACTAAAGTGTTTTTACCTGAAATAAAAAATAAAAAAATTAGTTATATGACATAGATAAACCCATGGAAAACATTATTCACAGTAAAAAATAATAATTTCTCCGCATGCATCCTTGAATCAAAGGTTTAAGATTGCTATCAGTCTTTGAACCAAGCGAGTACTAGACTAATGACT
This sequence comes from Agrilus planipennis, assembly GCF_000699045.2. Classification (NCBI taxonomy): domain Eukaryota; kingdom Metazoa; phylum Arthropoda; class Insecta; order Coleoptera; family Buprestidae; genus Agrilus; species Agrilus planipennis. Next base: position 732,877 of record NW_020442428.1, read on the forward strand.
AGCTTAAGTATGAGCATATGTCGTTGCGATATGTTGAACGTTGAAGTATTTCTAGTTGAATGAATAAGAAATTGGATGGATCTCCCAAGTGGGTACAATATGTCAAAAATGACTTTTCAAAATATGAAAAAAAATCATTGTCCTGAAATTAATACCACCTGAAAATTCACCATCGAAAAACCCAATTCCTAATACTACTTTTTTCCTTGGAAAAATTATTGTACCCTTCGGAATTGTCAGTAACATGGTACGATACCATTATGTGTATTGTTAAACTATTCGAAAAAATACTATTGACAACCGGTTCACAATCATTTCGTCAACCACCGGGGGTTTTAGATAGTAAATTACTATAATGTTTTTCCACATTTTGAAAAGTCATTTTTGGCATGATGTGGCCACTTGGATGATCCCTCTAATTTCTTATTCATTCAACTAGAAATATTTCAAAATTCAATATATCTCAACGACATAAAGTCCAAAAACAATGGTCACATATCGACTCTAGCCATTAGTCTATAACGGCATGAGTTTTTAAGAATTATGCATCGAGAAAAGTGTCAATTAACTATTCTTTTTCCAGAGCACTCTATTTTTTGAGAGTACGCCTATACGGCGAGATTAAAAGAAAAGTAAGAAAAGAAGGTTAGCACTTTCAATGTATTTTTTATTATGAACTCGAACCCTTGTCCCGAAAATTACATTAGCACACTGAAATTTCGGGATAAATCAATTCAGACGAATTTACATTTTGATGCTGAACTTGAATCTGCTCCTAAAATTACTCTTTAATATTTCGAGATATCTTAGTCTTTAAATTTAAAAAAACAAAATTAGGATCGTTTTAAAATTATTACTTGACGGTGAACTCGAACCTGTCCCCAAAATTGGCTTAGCGCACGATACTTTGAGATATCTTAATCTTAAAGCCAAGAAAAGTCAAATTAGGATCGTTCAGGCTTTGAGAGTTTAAGATATTTCAAAATCTTGATGTACTGGAACAATTCCGAAGCTAGCTTCGAATTCAACCGAAGATGACTACTCTGTTACTTCTTTTGACTTTTTACTTCATCATAATGCCCTCAAAAGGGGAACAATTGTATTTTTAAAAATTTTAGGTTAGAATATTTGAGAATATCATCTTTGAGGTGTTTATATAGATCTGAGTAAAGATTACAAAATTATATTGACTTATGATTATCATGCATGATATGTCATTTAGTCATGTTAGTCATGACTAACTATTTCTATTAATAATTTTTGTACTCTGACTTTTTTGATTTCAAGGCACTAGGCGCCATCTATTGAATTAAATCCTTCAATAAATTCTCCTTCCTTCAATTATCTAACTCAAAGAATGGTCAGAACCATCTAGATTCTCTCATTACTTATCTGATCCGAATACTTAAGACCTTGTATTAATTTTCTCCTGCTAAGTCACTTTAATTTGCTTAATTTTTTCCTTCGGTGTTACGACCAAACAACGATTACAGAGTTACACGATCACTTCCGGGTTGTACTCGCACCGCGATTATAAACAAAGTAACGCATCGGATTCAATGAAGCTTTAATGTGACAGGAAATAATTTGTTAACTCGGGTGACATATACAAGCAGTTTAGGCGGGTACTACATATATGATTTCTTTTTTTAATTAATGGATTATAACCGTAAGTAATAATAAACCGAACTGATATCTAACGATTAAAATAGGGACATGCTGTTGGCGAGACCATCATGTTACTTTTACGCATAATGATATCGTCACAACTTTGTGCGCTTGATTACACTTAAATGCTTACCATTGCGTTTTTTCGTCGCCGGTTTGTGGTGACAATCTTCTTTCCCACAAGACAACATAAAATACACACGTAGGTGCTTTTCGCATCAAATAATAAGCATAGAAAAGGCGACAGAGATATTAAAGATACATTTCCGGTGGTTGCAACTTCTTCTATTGCACGCATGCAACTTTACTAACGAATTTCAACTGGGTTATTGCTATCGTAATGATAAATAGTAATTACAGTGGAACCTGGATAAGTCGAAAACCTCCAAAACTTGACAAAATGTTTTGTTCCCTTCCCTTCAAGTCCCAAAACCTCCATTACTCGAAATCTTAACCCTCTATTAGTCGACATAATCAGTGAGTCCCTGCAAGAGCCATTTTGGCACATATTATCCCTCTTATAACTCGAAAAATTAAATTGGACCCCTGCATGTCGAACACAGCAATTTTTTACATATTTTATAACCTTTAAAACTCGATAATTTGAAACTTATGTCTATAGTTCGAAGAAAACTAAGTTATCGACTTTAAGGATTTGCCGACAATGTAAGTACACCAAATCTTAACCTCTACGTCTCTACGAGTCTAATCAAAATTCGCTTAAGTCAAAATCCTCCATAAGTCGAAAATTCTGTAACTAGAATTTTTTGGCGTCTGCCTTGATGTTCGAGTTATAGAGGTTCTACTTTATTACTATCAATACTTAATTTTTATTTATAAAACGAAAGTTAATCAAATGGGCATATTGCGCAAAATTTATAAATCTATACATATGTTATACATACGTAATTAACTGTGTAGGTAGCAGATACCTACATGTACATTTTTGTCATTAGATATAATAATAAAGGTCTCGATCTTTACGTTCATTAAAAAAGACTAAAAAGACTGCGGAACAATAGGTCACACGGCTCACACATGTGCTGTAATAATAGACGTAATTTGCAAGTATCGGTACGGAGTTTACCAAGTCCTTCGTTAGAACTTTAAGAATAGTGGAAATTTAATTTTGAAAAGGCATTCCCATTAATTTTGTCATGAAATTTTATGTAATGTAAAATATTCTCAACTAACTTCTACTTCTGGTTATATCGGAAATGAGCACTAACTTTGCTATTTAATGTAGAATATTATAAAATACACTTGATATCTCCACGCATTCTTGAGAAAAGGGAAAATAACGAAAAAGTTCATCGTAACACTGTCTACAGGGATGTTTTGAGTAAAATTTATTTAGCCTTTCCTAAATGTCATGAAAACCATCAAATTAAGGATGATTGCGATAAGTTTTGGTAACGCTTCATATACTTTCATCTAAATGTTGAATGAAAAAAATCGTTATTAGTAGGTATTTTATGAACTAGTTTAAAAATACACATGGTCCTTCGAGTCGAAATTTTCTCTGTACAATTCATAACATTTAGAATCTCCTTGCTCTACGTACGATAAGAAAAACCAAATAAATACAGGATTTATTTGAAATAGTTCTATTTATGTAAAGTACAAATCCATAATGCAAAATACCTTTTCTAATTCTCTATTCCAAGTGTCTTTCCTAATTTCTATTTCATAGTTTGGTCTCTAAATAGATAGCAAACTCCCGATAGTTTGATACGATTTGAATTGTCTTGCTCAGACAACTATCTGAAGATGACTCTGAGTGGCCGAATAAGTTGAAACAATTGTCAGTTTTCTAATGAAAAGTATAGCGCTCTAATTTGTGTTTTTATTTACATAATCCTTGCATCTATTATTTCAAATACATCACCAGTCCAAATCGGCTTTTGATACTTATTTTACATTGAAGAACTTATTAAGAAAAGCACCTTAATGGGAAGGCCTAGAAAGCTGATTCATTTCTGCTCAAAAATTTTCATTGGCAACTGCAAGGAAATAATAATATATAGTCAATTTTTCGGCCTCAATCCTTGCAAAACCAGTTTCATATGCGGACAACGGTTTATATTTCTATACATTAACAAGGTTAGCTGGCGTGGGTGATCACTATTGGGTCTCCGACTTTCTTCTACGTCCTCATTTCACCATTATTAATAGGCCGGATTTCAAAAAAGGCTCCAATTAAACAGTTGTATACGCCGACCGATCGCTAAAAGGATTTTTTCAATCCATTTCTTACAGTTACGTATAAATACAGTACGTATGTCGTATTTCTTCCACTTAATTTCAATATCCTAGTGAGCCGTTTCGTCTGTCTGTCTGTCGGTAGCCAAGCAAACGTATAACAGATACGATATGTACATTTATCTTAATTACTTCCTATGTTGGAGGCCTGGGAAAGTGGTACTGGCCATTAGACGTTGCATACTTTGTGTACACTTAATATATAGAACTCGCCAGAAGTTCCAGGATCTCTAACACTTTTGCTAGGCTTCTATAAAGGGGGCTTCAGATTTTATGTAAATAGACTTTCAATGATTTTAGACCTCCTCCTCCTCTTCCTCAATATAAACGAAAATAAGAAAATACTGACACCCCCCACCAATGATAATTTAAAAATCAAAAATCTTTAATTGTGTATGGATATCACATCAAAGTTTTTACATCATTAATAAATAATGAAGTTCATCTTCCTCATTCATAGATAGATGAGCTTCACTAAAAATTCAGTTAGAGTAAAACTGTATCCCATTTGTAATAATCGATACATATAATCCATAATTAATATAATAATTGTGAGTATTATTTTGAAAGCAGTTACATTCATTTGCATTGATTTTATCTTCATCATCATCATCATAAGGTCATCAGTCCTAAGACTGGTTGGACACGTACCTCCACTCTTTCCTATCCTGAGCTAAACTTCGCATTTCCCTAAAACTAGAACAGCCCACATCCTTAACTATTTGCGAAGAGTAATCTAATCTCGGTCTACCTCTATCCCTCCTAACTCCTGTTTCTGCCTCTAATATGTCTCTGACTAGACATTCATACCCGAGAAGGTGTCCTACCAACCTATCTCGCCTATTTTTTATTGACTTCCATAGAGTCCTCTGTTCTCCTATTCTTTCCAATACCTCGTCATTTCTAACCTTTTCTACCCACGATATCCTCATCATCCGCCTATAATACCACATTTCGAACGATTCTAACCTTTTCTTTTCCGCCGCTCCCACTGTCCATGTTTCGCACCCGTATAACACCGTGCTCCAAACATACACCTTTAACAACCTTTTTCGAATTTCTAAATTTACCGTTCGGGAGCATAGAAATGACTTCTTTTTATTAAAGGCGACACGACCCTGCGCTATCCTCTGCTTTATATCCCTACTACTCCTTCCATCCTCACTTATCTGACTTCCTAGGTATCTAAAATCAGCCACTTCTTCTAATTTTTCGCCTCCTATCTTTATATTCGCTTTTTCCCTACTTTTTCTTCCCTTGCATACCAGTATTTTAGTTTTACTTTTATTTATTTTCATACAGTACTGATCTGTCAGTACCGCTTCCATTTTATTTAAAGCTAGTTTTTATCTTATGTAAAATTTATGACATCTCCTCGCTCTTCAACAGCAAAAATAAGAAAACATTGCATATACAAGATCACAAAATATAACTGATTACTGTGAAATAATAACTGAATAAACATTTAAATTCCAAAATTCCACAAAACGTTTAGAAACCTAAAACACGTTTCGCTATTATAGGTGTCATTCTCAGTTAGAGACAGTTTTAGGTTTGTGGAACTGTGGGGTTTCAGTGCTTATTTAGATAGTTAGGTCAAAATTTGAAGAGTATACGCTGCAACAAATTCTACATTGAGCTGACAGGAAGTTAATTAGAAGAAAGAACTAAAGAACATTTCAAATCCTTAATTTTAAGGTTAATAAGGACTGCAAAATTTAAAGATTACATACTTAACATCACTTAGAATTTTCAAATGGATACTCATATTTCTGATACGGATTTTAGAAGACGGTTTCAAACCTGATGGGATCGAAGAATTATAGCCATAGAGTGGACGTACTACATAATGAGATTGTTGGTACAAGACATTCACAATTATCCTGACTCCGGTTCCTTTTTGAGAAGTACTGATAAAAACCATTAGTATGCGTGAAATTGAATAATCTCAATACATTAATAATAACTGGATTACTTATTTTAAAATTTGTGTCAATTTTCTTTTGCGATAGTAAGAGTGTATTTTCAAGTACCAAACCTAGTCCTAACATCTTTCAAAACAGCAAAATTGTTAGTTACCTTTGAACTAGTAAATAACACAGATCGATGAATAAAAATATATTCTCAGACCAGAAGATGTTCAAACGAAATTTAGCGTTCAAATAAAATTTTTCATAAATAACTCGAAACAATTCTGTACTTATTTCATGCGAAAATACGTTCGTCGCTATCGACTACTTTATTGTTTTTTAATATCAAATTTTTGAACGATTATTTAGAATCAGATGTTAAATACACCGATCGCATGTTGAGAATCAATGAACAAGGTGTTTTCATCGAAAGGGAAATTGCAAAGGCAAAAAGCTGCCGCTACGTTCGTCAACGTTTTTCGCTTTCAGTTTCAGTGTACAAGGGTTTTTCAAAAAATACTTGCCCAAACTTCTACGAAAGCACTGAACCACTCTTTTTTCTTTCGTTGCTGCGACAAAATTAAGATGGCTGTGGCTATGGGAGCATTGGTGCGCGAAATAAGACGGGGGTCGGTAGGAGGGGAGGTAGATAGGGTAGTTAAATTTTCGAATAAAAACAAAGTCTCACAGGGGATTTGCATATATGAACAAAGCCGCTGTATCTGGGGAAGGAGTTATTACTGGAGAGTGTATTGATTAACGTATGAGAGAGACTGTGTTCGGGGGGTAGGGGATGGGCGATGTTGAAAAAAATCATCGATGTATGACCATCGATGTTCCAATATTTATTACATCGATTGTTCGATTTTTTCATGAATGGCGGGATAATTTAAATTTTGAAAATTTTAATTCAGGTATAATTTAAAAAAAAGGAATTGACTAATGAAAAAATGATTATCAATCCTTCCACCACGAAAGGCTCGTTCTGATCTATTTGAAACCACATTTTAAATCTTCGAGCATCTTTTCCCAATGATTCTCCACCTAATAAAATAAATAAGTAAGTAATAAAGTTACTAGACATTGTTTGTTTTTGTTTTATTTTTTTATTATTTTAATAAAAAACACAAAATACAATTCACAAAGGCCTTTGCAAATGTCATTTGGTAACTTAATAAAAACATCGAACATCGATACATCGACGACAAAAAACATCGAAAAAAAGTACTCGATGTTTGAGAAAAAGTATCGATGTTTTGAAACATCGATGTAAATCGCCCATCCCTAGTCTTTAGCTATAATGACCTTAAGGTGGTCCTTACCACCCCTACCCGCTGGAGTAAAGTAACAATAAAGAAGGAATTAATTCAGTGGTATCCTAATAATTAGTTTTGAATATCAANTTGTTGTTTCTTTTTGAAATGAAAAACAAAAGAAACATCGATGTAAATCGCCCATCCCTATCGGGGAGGCTAATTACAAACAGGGAATGATAATTATGGTTGAGAATGGTAGCTGTTTGGGAGGAGGAGGGGATAATTGCCTATAGTTGTATTTATAGTTACATTGCAGTTTGGAGGATTGGGAGTGGTAAGTGAGTTTGAAAAGGCTAATTGTAGGTATTTAGCAGAGCGATCACTGCTTAGCATTCGGGGCAACACCGGTTCGATTCGGGGTTCGTCTGCTCTGTTCTTCTCTCTGGTTTCCTTGGATGACTTAGACAAATGCTCATCATCATCATCATCACAAGGTCATCAGTCTTTAGACTGGTTGGACACGTACCTCCACTCTTTCCTACCCTGAGCTAAACTTCGCATTTCCCTAAAACTAGAACAGCCCACATCCTTAACTATTTGCAAGCAGTAATCTAATCTAGGTCTACCTCTACCCCTCCTACCACCTGTTTCTGCCTCTAAAATGTCTCTGACTAGACCTTCATGCCTGAGAAGGTGTCCTATCAACCTATCTCGCCTATTTTTTATTGACTTCCACATAGTCCTCTGTTCTCCTACTCTTTCCAATACCTCTTCATTTCCAACCTTTTCTACCCACGATATCCTCATCATCCGCCTATAACACCACATTTCGAACGCCTCTAACCTTTTCTTTTCCGCCGCTCCCACTGTCCATGTTTCCCACCCGTACAACGCCGTGCTCCAAACATACACCTTTAACAACCTTTTTCGAATTTCTAAATTAACCGTTCGCGAGCATAGAAGAGACTTCTTTTTATTAAAGGCGACACGACCCTGCGCTATCCTCTGCTTTATATCCCTACTACTCCTTCCATCCTCACTTATCTGACTTCCTAGGTATCTAAAATCAGCCACTTCTTCTAATTTTTCGTCTCCTATCTTTATATTCGCTCTTTCCCTACTTTTTCTTCCCTTGCATATCAGTATTTTAGTTTTATTTTTATTTATTTTCATACAGTACTAATCTGTCAGTACCGCTTCCATTTTATTTAAAGCTATCTCTAGCTCCTCCTTGCTAGATGCTAATACTGCTATATCATCTGCAAATCTAAGCATACTAATCTTTTGCCCTTGCACGTCTATCCCTACAGTTGTACTGTCTTTAATGATGTTGATGGCGTCTCCGATGTATAGATTAAAAAGTAGCGGTAGACAAACGCTAGGGCACTAATAATAATCCACATATAATACAATCCTTCACTTCTCTTCTATCATTACTACGCCGGTCTCATTTTCCTCTTTCCTCGACCACCACCCATGAATTTCCAAGATCCCTGTAAGAAGGCTGAAGAGGGTCTTCCACCTTACTATTAGGATTTGCATTTAGAAGAAGTCGAAGCGTCTTTATAGGGTTTCGTACGTCCGAATGAAAAACAGATCCCTTGTAGTAGAATGAAGAATCGAGCTACAGGTCCGTGGTCTAAGAGAACTATTTTGTCCAGACGTTTCGTCAGCTACTGCGGCTGACATCATCAGTGGTAGTACTGCGTTGACAAGGTGAATGTAGATTATATCTCTAAGTCTCAACAACGATGTTGTCAGCCGCAGTAGCTGACGAAACGTCTGGACGGAATAGTTCACTTAGACCACGGCCCTATAGCCCGAATCTTCATTCTACTATGGATTCCGGCCGTGAAAGCCTTTGTTCTTAGATCCCTTGTAGGACCACTCATATGTATATCAGTCCGTTTTTGGTATATAAGAAGAAACGACTCGGTTTTGGAGGATTGTACTGAGAATGGTAGTTGTGTATGACAGGGGCTAATGCAGCCGAATTTGAGAAGGGTAGCTATTTATGGAGAAGGAAGCAGTAGCTGATACAGTAGAAAGCAAGTTACTTCTACTTATTTCAACAACTTTTAAAATCAAATAATCTTGGTCTAAATCGAATGATCCTCGTAAGTTATGATCCAGTTTGCGAAGAACATCCCGTGAGAGTGTTTCAGTTGGTTTATAAATACACATCTTACTACCTTTTTAGAATAATTAGTTCCTGACTCTCGCTGTCGTTTACGCAAATTGGAATCGTTGCAATGGCAGACATTTCGCGGAAGTGACAATTTCCATAAATGCATCTTGAGAACCGCGCTTGTTTTGTGCGGGCGATATTTCAACGTCATTGCGCATTATGTCCTTTCGCGTTTTCAATAGTCTGATCTCGGAGGAATTGCAACGGTCCGAGTGAACAGGAATAGCATGATGCGTTTAGATTTATCGACGATATAAATCCTATTGCCAACTCAACAAGATAAATTACTTGTATGCATCGATTTTCAATTGGATAAAATAAATCGTTTTTCTTGGCGAGTACGTGAACGCTTTTTCTCATTAAATTGAAGTGATCACAAAAGAGCATGACGGCGAAAAGAAATTAAAGAGAATGTTGTTTTTTTAGTATCTTTTTAAAATCTGAACGTATTAGAGTAAAAATATTTTTCGAAAGCCATAGTACCTACTTATAATATTTCTGTCAATCTACAAACACGTTCTTGATAGAAAATTTGTAAATGTACAACACGATAGTTGTATCTAGTAAAAACTCGTTACGAGGTGGGAGCAATTGTTTAAAATCGATTTAAACAGCTTAATGGTTTATAACAATATAAATTTGTTGTTTCTTTTTGAAATGAAAAACAAAAGAAGATTTTAGCTTAAACAGAAACGGAGTTATCAATTTTTTAAAATTAATCTTCAAGCTGAAAATAACCAAATTATAAATTTTCGATCACTTTATTTCCCAGAATTTTGAAAAAAAATCTTCAATCAAGTATCTCTTTTTTTCGATATAGAACCCGTAAACAAAATTTTAGTCAGTGTTCAGTTGCAAAAAAACGTATCATGTATTGATCGGGGTTGAGGGTCAAAAATTGCCTAGGTCAAAAGTAAAAGTAACTCAACACATAAAAGATAAATTTTCGGTGATTGAAAAACGTCGATACGTTGCGTCTAATAACGCTGTGATCTAGATTCATTTAGGTTTTGTTACGCCGTTAGTTTAATTAATGGAAATCCCTAGTGTAACTTTTAGAAACCTCTCTTAATCAACAAATAACTAATTAACCTTATTTTACCATTTAATTTGCATTTAGTTGGTTATTTTATGCATTTTGGTTACGCCTATGACTTCAACTAACTCAATTACCCAAACTCAATTCAAATCATAATTGGCGTATCTAATTTATTGTTAAATATTTCCTGCATCATGTAGGTACTTTAAACACAATTAGCAATCTAGAAATAGGCAAAAAGTCTCTCTAATCGATGGGTGCTTTACATTTTATCGTCGTCAAATCATGGGCAGCTACGGAAGTGGACGCGATTGAAAACAAAAAAAAAAAACAAGAGAAAAAACATGAACAAGGAAAACCGACGAAGACTAATGTATAAATCTTAGTATGTGGAATCGATCACAACATCAAGTATTTTCCCATGGCGTTCGTTCGTTCGTTGTTTCTTCTTTACCCAAGCCTACTGGGATCGATTAGCAATTACCTATTTGGTTAAACATCGAACAAGACTATATCCGGTTGGATTGTATAACATTTTTCTGTTTTAGCAGTATTAAGTACATACGGCGTAGTGAATTCCATCTATAGAAATCTGCTATTTATTGTAGGATTCAGTAATGTTCGACAAGGACCTTTTCTAATAAGGATATCGATTTATCAAAGTGTCGGCAATTTCAGTGATATATCTTACTTATAGATATATTGGGAGCAGAAACAGGAGTTAAGAGTAGAGGTAGGCCTAGATTAGTTAAGGATGTGAGATGTTCTAGTGTGGCGGAAAAATGTATATTTTTTGTTGTAAATATTATTTCTAAGCATCCTATTTCATTATTTTACTTCTAATTTATTTCATTTCAAATAGTATTTCAATTCTACTCAATTTCTTATCTTGTACATACCTTGGTTTCCTTTCAATCTAAAACTCTATTGTTCTCTCAATCACTTTTACCTAGAATTCCAACTTCAACCACACCTGCATGCACTCTCCTACTAATATCTGGTTTTACCCTTAATTGCTTTTTCTATACTGCTAAATTCTATGTATTTCTATAAACGAGTGTCTTCACCCTCTCTCTCACTACTTTTCCTTCCAGAACATTCTATCAAATCTACTAACAACCCCGTCCTATAAATACTCTCAAAAATTCATATCTTGACACAAACAAACACATAATATAAAAACCACAATCACATAATACACAAACACATACGGCTGAAGAGGACCTTGATTGGTCCTAGAACGGATTGAGGTAGAGGGGTTTTAGTCGGTAGATCCGAGGACTTCTTCCTCGGGAATCCGACACTACCCAGTCGTACGGGCGACTGGATGTCTTTTGAAGATTTCCCCCACGAAAACAAAAAAAAAACATATCTTGACACAGTCTCCCGTCTACCACCTCTACTATCGATCGTCACTGTTTCTATTATTCTGTACATTGTTTTAATTTTTATTGTTACTCTTGTGTTATCCTGTTCCTTTTTGTATATAAATTGTTATTTGTTATTGTTAGTGTTTTCATAGTTAGTATTATTAGTAATATTAACACCAAAAGACACTAACCTAGTTTTATGAAGTGCGTTTTAGAATATACCACGAATGACGCGGTAAACGCCATCTGTAGTACGATGCTACATTTTAGAATTACGTATGCTCCAACAAGATCCATTTATATATATGGATATCTACTTGTTGAAACGAATCCTGGCGTAGCTAACCTCAACGTGATAGGCACGTTACCATAATCGAATAAAATAATTCAAAGTGGTGTGTATTCTGTCGAAACTGCCAGACACGGATCGCGATTTCGATCTTTTTGGATCTCATCAGCGCGTCGCAGACAGCTCCGACAGAACACAGACCAACTAAAATGATAAAACTGATAAAACAAAACTAGATCCTAAAATGTAGCATCGTACTACAGATGGCGTTTACCGCGTCATTTGTGGTATTTTCTAAAACGCACTGCTAACACAGCAGGTAAAAGTTGGTCTGTGTACTGTCGGAGCTGTCTGCGACGCGCTGATGAGATCCAAAAAGATCGAAATCGCGTTCCATGTCTGGCAGTTTCGACAGAATACAGACCACTTCGAATTATTTTATTAGTTTTAAGAAAATGAAGCTTAGCTTAGGATAGGAAAGACTGGAGCTAAATCTTAGGACTGACAACACTGTGTTGATGATAATGAATTTTTATGTTGGATGAATGTTTTGCCTTACCTGTATAATAATACGGGGTAAAGTTACAGATTTAATTAGAGCGTCAGGATTTACGTTTCATCGAATTTACAAGCCAATGAAGACCAAAGTTTATTAATGTGTAATGCGATAGTCTATCGATGGTAAGATTAACCAACAATGGTAAAAGAAATGACTAACGATGAGAGCAAAAATTGTAAGGCATCATGCTTACATTTCACATTTTTGTGGGGTTGTTAACCCTACTGATACATTTATTTAATACCCATATAAGCTACTTACAAGAAATAAAAAACTAGAATCGGTATTAAATTACAGTTTTTATAAAATATACAGCTACCTATCGGCGTGGTTTAGCGATCTAGGCAATTGATTTTAGTGTTCATGGAGAAACATACTTAAAACCAACGCAAGTCACAGTTACGCTCATACGTAGTAATAAAATTTATGAAACAATTGTTAGCAAACGCCAATGGATTAGTGGTATGAATGTTCGACAGTCTTACGGTCAGGTCTGGGGTCTATTCTCAGCTGTCGTTAAGCCTTATCTCTTTCTTATCGTGGTTATGTCCGTAAAAGTAAATTTTATCAGAGCTGTGTTCCCATGCAGTAGCTACCTTTGGTAACTGCTGCCACGTATATTTTCTGATTTTACGGTGACATAAGATGTGGCTTGCGCTTTGGTATTAAGAATCATCATCATTAGGTCATCAGTCCTAAGACTGGTGGACACACACCTCCACTCTTTCCTATCCTGAGCTAATCTTCGTATTTCTCTAAAACTAGAACATCCCATATCCTTAACTATTTGCGAACAGTAATTTAATCTAGATCTACCTCTACCCCTCCTAACTAATATGTCTCTGACTAGACCTTCATGCCTGAGATGATGTCCTACTAACTTATCTCGGCTATTTTTTATTGACTTCCATAGAGTCCTTTGTTCTCTTACTCTTTCTAATACCTGTTCATTTCTAACCTTCTCTATCCACGGTATCCTCATCATTCGCCTGTAACACCACATTAGAACGCTTCTAACTTTTTCTTTTCCGTCGCATTCATTGTCCATGTTTCACACCCGTACAGCGCCGTGTTCTTTTCTTTCTTTTCTTTTTTGGGTGTTTCATTCCCACCAGCCAGTAATGCTGGTGGGCGGGCAGTCCCTCCGGACTATGCCGGAAGGTAGGGCGGAAGGCCCTCTTCAGCCTGCTTTCAGGAATCGTGGGAATCGGTGGGTGGTGGTTCGGGTGAGAAAGATGAGACGGACGAAATGAAGACAGAAGAGAGTGAAAGATTATCTGTGGAATATTACTGCCTCAGCATTTGCCTAAGTGATCCAAGGAAACCATAGAAAAACTTCGACCAAGGCAGACGGACCCGGAATCGACCCGGCGTCTAAACATAGACCTTTAACAACCTTTTTCCAATTTCTAAATTAATCGTTCGCGAGCATAGAAGTGACTTCATTTTATTGAAGGCGACTCGACCCTGCGCTATCCTCTACTTTATATCCCTACTACTCCTTCCGTCCTGACTTATCTGACTTCCTCGATACCTAAAATCAGCCACTTCTAATTTTTCGTCTCCTATCTTTATATTCGCTCTTTCCCTACTTTTCCTTCCCTTGCATACCAGTAATTTTTGTTTTACTTTTATTTATTTTCATACAGTACTGTTTTGTCAATATTGCTTCCATTTTATTTAAAGCTATCTCTAGGTCCTCCTTGCTAGATGCTCATATTGCTATATCATCTGCAAATCTAAGCATACTAATGTTTTGCCCCTCTGTATCTATCCCTACAGTTGTAATGTCTTTAACGATGTTGACCGCGTCTTCGATGTATATATTAAAAAGTAGCCCTGACAATATGCATCCCTCTCTGAGTCCCTTCTTAATATAAACTTCTCTACGTTGCAGCTCCATCTCTATAACTGCCTGTTGCTCTTTATACAAACTAAGTATCACTGTTCTATCTTTGTAACTGATCCCTGCATTTTTAAGTATTTATAATATTTACCCTATGAAAATTTTTTAATTTTTTTTAAATCGGCTTTGGAGACACTCACAAATAATTTTGTAGATTCATTCAAAATTTTTCAACCACCTATCTCATTAAATTACGTCTTCATATTAACTATTGTCTAAGCGAAATTAGAAAACTATTTCCCATGCAATTCGATATTTTCATGCCTCTTATTCTTATCATTCTTTTTTTCTAAATCGTATTAATTTTAATACGAACGTGACATTTATAAAATGCTTCTCTCAAACTTCGTTAATGTTAGTTAATGCTTTTTAGTCCGGTCACGTTGCGTTTACACTTATGTGTACTGTGTAAACTGGTCAATTAGCAAATACGCACGCAAGTGTTCGTAAAATGCGAGTGGGCATAGAAATCAAATAACTTCTTCCTCAATGAAGAAGTTTCCATTTTTTTTTTATGGATAAATTATAAAAATTATAAAAGAATAAAACAAACACGTGAAAGAATTGATAAAATATCTCAAGAAATAAGAAAGTTATGGGACTTTAAAGTTGCGCTTGCAAGAATAATTTTGTTACACGCGGCGCTCCATCGTGTGACGTCATTTGACCTAAACGACGCCGCACGTATTCGCAGAGTACGTACGAATGTATTTGTTCAGAGACCGTTCTTCGTTTTGCAGACCATAAAATTCCTGCATACAATTTTTAGAATGTTTGCAAATTTACAAGGCGGTATGGTGTTTATTTGGTAGTAGACCCTTAGATGCATCGGTACAATGTTTAAATTAGTTTATAGAGGTAACGGTTGAAGAAGGATCCTTTACGATTCCAATTTAGTTTCAAGTTTATTATGGGGTGTTTTTTTATGAGCCTAACGGTTAAAAGTACCGTTTGTTGAAATTTAACAGTATTGTTGTGCAGTTGTTTACGCCGTTCAATTCAAATTTGGTTATTACGCGATGGCAGAAATTAAAAAAAATGCCTACAAATATTGTATTGTACCAATGTGTAAAAGCACAACAGTTAAAAATCCCAATAAAGTTTTTTTTCGTGTACCAAATAATATAACAACAAGAAAAAAGTGGTGCAAAGTAATGAAGCGTGATCTAATTAGCCCTAAAAGCACTAAATATGTGTGTGAAGATCATTTTGATGTAAGTAACTATTAGTAATAGCTGCCTATTAAGTACTGTAAAAATCGAATTTACAGGTTGAAAATGACACAGAAAATTTAGTCAAACATCGACTGGTTGGGGGAACATTAAAGTTAAAACCCAACATATGTCCTCATAAATTTGACTGTCAAATAGCGGCGAAACCTCAAAAAGAACGAGGAGCATATAAAAAAAGACGTCGAATTGAATTTTATGAAAGTCTATTAACAAAGGAAGTACCGTCGACTTTAAGTCAATCACCTTCGTTTCAACCTTTTGAAATGATTGAGTGTGATGAAATGGAGTTAAATGAAACAGAGGATCCGCTACCAGAGAACATTGCTGTTACAGAATCAGATAATCATCCAAATAAAAAGAGAAACAAAGGAGTTCAAGTAAATATCAAAACTTCACAAAAAAATCAAGCAGTACAAACCATCATAAGAAGGAACAGTGTGAAAGATACGGGAAATAAGTGCTCCCAAATCGTTTATGAATTTCCTCAGCGCTCTCCATCGAGAATATCGATATCTTCTCTAAGCAGTTCTTCTTCAAAAGCATCAATATTTTCACCAAACAGTACAAGTTCAACTAATTCCTTCTCAAACACAATGAAGCCTCAATATCGCAATGATACCATAAACAAAATAACTAAAAACGTTATTTTTTATATGGGATTGCCAGAAGAAATTTTTTTTCTTACGAAACTACTATCTGAAAGTATTGCTAGTCCTGTAAGAGATATTCTAATATCATTGAAGAAAATTCGTTTAGACGATTCCTATGTGCGTCTGGCTATAGATTTTGATATATGTAAAAGCTCAGTTAGTAGAATATTCAATAAAACTGTTCCCTTAATAGGTCACCGAATGAAACAGTTAATATATTTTCCACGTATCGAAGAAATTCGTGAAAAGTTACCGATATCTTTTAGAAAGAGATATTCAACTACAGTGAGTATTTTGGACTGTTTTGAAATAAGAATTGAAAAACCTTCAAATGCAATGCAACAGACTTTGACGTGGTCCGAGTATAAACATTGTAATACAATTAAATATTTGATTTCCATTACACCTGATGGACTGATTAACTTCATTTCTGAAGGTTATGGGGGCAGAGCTAGCGACACAATAATATTTGAAGATTGTGGCTTTTTACAATATTTATCACCGGGATGTTCTGTAATGGCTGATAGAGGATTTAAAAACGTATCCCACTTGTTACAAGGTAAAGGATGTCACCTAATAAGGCCTCCTAGCGTAACCGAAGGCAAAGCTAGTTCGAAACTGGAAGTCATGGAAACAAAACGAATAGCAGCGCTCCGTATAAATGTTGAAAGAACAATCGGCAGATTAAGAAATTTTTCTATGGCAGCACCTCACGCTTGCATTGATACTAAAGCAATTTATTTGTTAGATTCCATTGTTGTTATTGCTTGTGCTATGGTGAATGTTCAACAGAAATTAATAAACGTGTAATCAAAGCTTATTGAGTTTTATTTAATCATTGCATTAAAAATATGCTTCCAGAATAATGTACATTCATTAATTATTTTTTTACAATAATCTGAATTATAAAAAATTTCATAAACATCAACTTGTTGAGATGTCTCAAAATCTGCATGAGCAATGCAAAAAAAGGCTTTTGATTTATTCGCGAAGTGCATTTGTAGTTGTACTTGAGCTTCACATTTTGCTGACAATTTTGCATTGTTAATGTATTTTTTCATGGTTTCAGTTTTCAGTGGACATTTAATTTCAATAGTATGTTCTTCTGTTATGCCATCAGGCGAGGCCCCTAACATAGGATGTTCCTTTGTCAAAAAAAGACCGCACTTCCTGATCTTGACTTTTTTAATAATTTCTATTTGTGCTCTGACTTGGTCTTCAAGAAGTTTACCTAAAACAATTATAAAAGAGGTACTTAAATACGCGAATATTTATACGTTAATATCACATTTATAGTTTTTATCAGTTTTATACCTCTTTGTATAGCAAACGGTTCTTTAAATTGATAAGCTCCTAAAATTTTTTCTACAAGTATACCATCCGCAGTATTACATTTTGATGCTTCATAAGCTATAGAAGCCGTGATCCTGCCGTATCGGAGTTCAAACCACAGAGAAGCGGCAGATTGATCTTTTGTCGCTTTTTCTATCGAAACACATTGTTCTTCAGTAATATTGTCCATGCAAAATTTTATAAAGTTGTTCACACTAAATTCGTCTTTTTCACTTTTGTATTTACAGATCAGATAGTGAAGTGAAACTTTCAACTCAATGTTGATATCCATAAAGTAGGTCATTATTTGCACGTTGTTAGTTTTACGATTTTTACATTCTGTTACGAATTTATTAAAAAAGGTTGTATCTTCAGTAATATTTAAATCAGAAAACTTTTTGTTTTTAAAATCCTTAGCTTTTATAAATTTAATATGACTTCCAACTTTAGAAAGTGCTGGTTTTGTCCAGTAACATTTTATTGACGTAGTGGCAGGTTCCTCAGTTCTTTTAAAGAGCCATATCAAAAATGCGACAGTGTGTTTGCACCCTCCTTGATTAGCAGGACAATCATGACAGACTACACTTTCCACCATTCCTTCGTTTTCATCACAAACCAACGTGCAGTGATAAGGCTTACTTCTTACTTTATGTTCAGGTGAAATTCTGCATTTCACTGTACATTTAAAGCCCTTACGTTTCACTTGAACATATCCAATAGCTTCATCTCGGTAAGATGCTCGACCGGCCCTGAAAAAATATCGATACATTTGATATCGTTTCAATGCAATACTCGTATGTGTTGTAAAAATGTCGATTCCAACAACCAGTACTAAACTACAATCTGTTTCTTATTTAGAAATCATAGTTGTAAGTTAGACCATGTGACTGAAGGAATAAACTTAAATGTATGTACTTACTTAAAAAGTTTAACTCCTTTTATTTCGGCACTAACATAAGACGGATTTGAAGAAAAAAAGTCCATCACTGTGTATATATCAATATGAGGCAAATTATCACTTTGTCCTTTGACGAAGCCATCTTCCATTATAGTGAAATAAAAACTACACACTCATAAATAAAAAAGAAACAAACGACGGTACGTAAATAAAGACGAACGAAGCAAGAGCCCTTCGCGACTCTGAAACTAATACTTGAATGATTCGTGGTGCGGTGATATCGAATAGGTCAAATGACGTCACAGGCGAATCGGAAACTTCAGACGTTCCGTACTAAAATACGTAAACTTCAATAATCTATTTCTAAGTCATTTATTGACGGATTTCAAAAATTCTTTCGGTGATTGATTAGTTTTGATCTATATTTTAATACAATTACGTTGAATATATTATTAACAACATCATGAAACTTCTCCATTCAGCATAGAATAATCTAAAATTATTTTAAGAATGGCTGTTTATTAATAAAGACATTTCTATTTTTGTTTCAAAGTGGAAAATTTTCAAAAGTTACCAACATTAAATAATTTTTGTATTATTCATAGCGACTTATAGTTTGAACACTTTCTATAATTCAAAAATTGTATATAGGGATTATTGATTTCAAGGAGCATACTTAAAATGGATATCAAAGTTTTTATCCACGGCGATTAAATTACAACACTGATGGGTTACATCTAAGTTAACGATAAATCGTTGACGAAATGTCGCGAATAATAATTGTGATATTCATTTCAAGTAGGCACGCTTCTTGAGATCAATAATCCCTATACAAAATACTACAAATGGCGCAGTAAACGCCATCTGTGGCACGATGCTACATTTTAGGATTACGTATGCTCCAACAAGGTCCACTTGTGTGGATATCTACTTGCTGAAAACGAATCCCGGCGTAGCCAACCTCAACGTGATAGGCACGTTAGCTTAATCGAATAAAATAATTCGAAGTGGTCTGTATTCTGTCGAAACTGCCAGACGCGGATCGCGATTTCGATCTTTTTGGATCTCATCAGCGCGTCGCAGGCAGCTCCGACAGAACACAGACCAACTTTTACCTGCTGTCTTAACAGTGCGTTTTAGAAAATACTACAAATGGCGCAGTAAACGCCATCTGTGGCACGATGCTACATTTTAGGATTACGTATGCTCCAACAAGGTCCACTTGTGTGGATATCTGAAAACAAATCTCGGCGTAGCCAACCTCAACGTGATAGGCACGTTAGGTTAATCGAATAAAATAGAAGAATGCAGACCACTTCGAATTATTTTATTCGATTAAGCTAACGTGCCTATCACGTGGAGGTTGGCTACGCCGGGATTCGTTATCAGTAAGTAGATATCCACACAAGTGGACCTTGTTGGAGTATACGTAATCCTAAAATGTAGCATCGTGCTACAGATTGCGTTTACCGCGCCATTTGTAGTATTTTCTAAAACGCACTGTTAAGACAGCAGGTAAAAGTTGGTCTGTGTTCTGTAGGAGCTGCCTGCGACGCGCTGATGAGATCCAAAAAGATCGAAATCGCGATCCGTGTCTGGCAGTTTCGACAGAATACAGACCACTTCGAATTATTTTATTCGATTAAGCTAACGTGCCTATCACGTTGAGGTTGGCTACGCCGGGATTCGTTTTCAGCAAGTAGATATCCACACAAGTGGACCTTGTTGGAGCATACGTAATCCTAAAATGTAGCATCGTGCTACAGATGGCGTTTACTGCGCCATTTGTAGTATTTTCTAAAACGCACTGTTAAGACAGCAGGTAAAAGTTGGTCTGTGTTCTGTAGGAGCTGCCTGCGACGCGCTGATGAGATCCAAAAAGATCGAAATCGCGATCCGTGTCTGGCAGTTTCGACAGAATACAGACCACTTCGAATTATTTTAATCCTTATACACATTAAAAGATCATTATTTATGAGCGACATCAACAATGTAAAGAGAAACGTTTTTTTCCATTTTTTTTAATGTAATTTGACATAAACCTGAAACTACAATCAGGAACTGTGACGCAGTGTGAGTATTGAACCTATACTGTGAAATATATATAATTAACCCGTTAAGGGTATTTTAGTAATATTGGTATACAAGGGAAGAAAAAGTAGGGAAAGATTAAATTTAAAGATAGACGACTAAAAATTAAAAGAAATTGCTAATTTACGATATTCATAGGGAGACAGATAATTCAGGGTCAACGGAGCAGCAGAGATATAAAAGAGTGGACAGCGTAGGGTCGAGTCGCCTTTAATAAAAAAAGTCGCTTTTATGCTCGCGAATGGTTAATTCAGAAATTCGAAAAATATTGTCGAAGGTGTATGTCTGGAGTATGGCACTGTACGAGTGCGAAACGTGGACGGTGGGCACGGCGAAAAAAGAAAAGATTAGAAGCGTTTGAAATGTGGTGTTACGGGTGAATGATGAGGATACTAAGAATAGAGAACGTTAGAAATGAGAGATACTAGAAAGAGTTGAACAGACGGCGCTATGGAAGTCAATAAGCCATCAATTCATCAAAATATCATCCACAACGAAAATTCTATCATAACAAAAACCCTAGAAGAATCACAGGTAAACCCAAAAACAAAATCCTCTTCCCTTCTGCCAAACCATTGGCAATCACTCTCGACCTTCTTGACGAATTCATCGATTACCTAGAAAATCTACCCATCCTCCTCCAATAACATACACACACCCATACACATACCATCCAGTCGTAAGGATGGCTGGGTGTCTATTGAAGATTACCTACCCCTCTTCTACGAAACAAGTCAAGAAACATTTGACGAAATAAGTTGGAAGGACATCCTCTCAGGCATGAAGGGTTACTTAGAGACATGGAAAGCATAGGAAAGAGTGGAGGTGCGTGATATCCAACCAGTTTTGCAACTTAAGACCGTATGATGATGCACTAACTAATCAAATAAACTAATTTAAATCATAATCCAATGAAAGCGATGATGAAAGACAATGTTGAACTTGTTCACAGCTACTACCGGAAGGTTCATCACTTTCTATAACATAAACGGCCCCCAGCTCCCATTGAATACAACAATGTGTATCACAAAATTAATGTTTGATGAAACAATTGCATGGTTACTAGATTTGGTAAAGGTCTAGAAGATGGCCCCCACCCCCGAAGGGGAGGGATCGAAAGAGGAGGTCTCCCCTACCACTGTACCGCCCCCCATGGCGGTTAGATGGGGGTGGGGGTAGGGGGATCGAATGAGGGTAGGGGGGATCGAAAGAGGGTGGTCAAATGAGTAAAACCCCATAAAATGTCATCGAGACATTTACCCTAGATTTTATATTCTTGAACAACATGACAACGCTGCACAATACTTTCCTTATTTTCCGTCAACAGTTGTAAAAGCTACGACATCCTTTATCCTATTTACATGGCCAAGATTAATTATATCTTAGTAAAAAAAAAACGGCATTATCGAGAGGAAGCGTTTATAAAAAGATAGCCAGCTGCGATTTTAATTCGTGAATGGATGGCACACACAAATAACGCACTCGTTATTATCAAACGATGATAAACTTTAGACCCTAGACCGACTGTGTCGACGCCAAATCGATCGTTTATGCAGGTTATTATGCGGTTATTTTTACGCCATTTCGAAACGTTAAAGGAAGTACTCGTCTGAGGCTATTTTTAAACAAACGAACGGTCGCAAATATTACACTGTTTTCCGAGGACGCGACTTACTACGTACGTACGAAATGCATATGCATAAGTTCAAGAATTTTAGATGTACGCATTTTATATTTTTATTTTGCAAAGAATGGCAGAAAAACATGTTTGACCTGTTGTTTGTTCATAATCAATGAATAAATTGCTGTGGACATAATACATTCAACATTCAAACGTATTGTTTAATCGTAAGTGCGTTGCGGACTCGAACCTTGAAGGTTCCATATTATGGAATACCCTAAACTAGCGACCCGAACCAGCTTCGCACGGGTTTTTTTCGTTTAGATTATTCTCGAGGAGGGGAAATCTTCAAAAGACACCCCCTGAACATACTAAATATACTACAGAATGTCTTTATATACAACTAGGGTTTATACAAAAACCGACATTTTAGAAAACCGGTTTTCGAATAGTAATTTTTCCAGAAAACCGGTTTTAACCGGTTTCGAATTTAAAAAAAAAAATTTTTGCTCGAATATTCTGTAATTCGAACAAAAACTTTTAACAGAAAATTTTCGAATTTCATAATTTTCTCAAAAAAAAAACGGTTTTTAAAAACCGACAAACCCTATATACACAATTCAAATTACATGCTGTAAAGAGCCATATTGATCTATATTAAATGCGCAATGTATTTAAGGTACTTAATTGGATAAGAATTAATGCTTCTGCTTAAAATCGCTTCGTAAATAAGCCATTATTTCTCATAAAAAGTAAAGGATAAAAAATGGTTATCCCTAAGAGATATATACCATCACGGACTTTTTTGTAGATCTTTTTAAGATGTACAATATTGTAGTACATTATTTTGATCTATCTCGTAGGGTTCAGGCAGCGTTTGCAAAGAAAGCTCAAAAAATGTGTTTATTTACGACATTACATTAGAAAGTTCTAAAATTATCAGTGTTTCTCTACTATATTATGCATGTATTATACATATAAACCTTCCTCTTGAACCATTCTATCTATTAAAAAAAACCGCATCAAAATCCGTTGCGTAGTTTTAAAAATTTAAGCATACATAGGGACAGATAACGGGAAACGACTTAGTTTTATACTATGTAGTGAAGATGCTTGATTACTTTACTCAACCCAAAGGATGTGGGATGTTCCCATGATAGGAAAGAGTGGAGGTGCGTGTCCAATCAGTCTTAGGACTAGCGAGCCTATAATAATAATGATCAACTCAAATTTTCCTCAATTTAAAGGTTATATCTATTAGCGTTTGAACGGTACAATCTCATCAAATACATTAAATTAATTTTATTAATTATCTATACAAAAGGCACTGTTTTTGATGGACTTGCTATCGTTTGATGTAAAATTTATGATTAGAAACCAATCAGTTACATAACTTTAAAATCGCCAATCTATTCTATCACTATTTGTATTCTTATCCTTTAAATGCCTTGTTTTCCAAGAACTTTGTGATGATCAATAGCATCTTCGTATTTCTTCCCCCTATTACTAATTTCAGTAGGACTATTCAAGCAATTTAAAAGGTGTGAAAATTTCTATTTATTATATAATCACACGGATGTTTCGCTTTACGGTGTTAAAGCTTCTTCAAGGTAGATTATACAAGTCAAATACATACTCCAAGATGATTTCTATGTATTTGGTACCAATAATTTCTTGTCGACTGATCTGTTTTATCTTCCGGATCGTTTGATTACGTGATTATTCTGTTCGCTGCACCTCGTTCGTCAGGTTGTTAACATTCTGAAAGCGAATTATCGAACAATTTTGTGCTACATCAATCAAAAACCCCAATTTCTTTTAATTGGAAAGATAGACGCAATTAAGTAGACTAGATTCTTATCGTTTACGTGTGTCATATCACTCATCTGTATAAATTACTCCTACTTCTTCTTGCTGCAATAATTGATATAAGATAATAATTTTTTCGTTAGAGTTCAATTTCCATGAATTCCTTTTTATTTTGTACTTTTCATTTACAACAACATTCGTCTTAGAGAAAAAGGAAACAAAAACAAATTTTCTTACTGCATTTAATTTTTAATTCTACCTAATTAAACATAAATAACTTTTAATGTCACTAATTAAAATAAGCAACAATTTTTCATACACTCAATAAATAAAGAACATACCTATACTTAATACCTTTGTAAACTTACTGTAAGTAGATATATTGCATTGTGATACTATGGCCGAGGTAAGTTAATCTAAGAAATGCAATAGATTTTTTTATTTTTTCAGAAGTATCTGTTTTGTCCCCTTCAAAGTAATCCCCACCAGCCAACATTTTTTTCAACCCCCGAAGCACTTCAAAAAATCATTTCTTGTGATCTTGTTCAGCTCCTCCTTCGATGCCGTTTTTAACTCCTCAATCGTAGAGTAGCGTCGTTCTTTCATGGGCCTTTTCAGTTTCGGGAACAAGAAAAAGTCATGAGGGTCCAGATCTGGTGGGGAATGGGGAATACGGTGGCGTTATTAGTGTGTTGTTTTTGGAAAAAGTTCGCGCACAAGCAACAATGTGTGAACAGGGGCGTTATCATCGTGCAAAAACTAATTTTTGTTCTTCCATAAATCCGGGCGTTTCTGGAGGATTACTTGGTGCATAACTTACAGGTAATTTTCCTTATTGACCGCTCTACCTTGTGGCGAAAACATATGATGCACAACGCCCCTGCAATCGAAGAAAACTGTAAGCAAAACCTTCATATTCGACCTAATTTAAAGCGCTTTTTTTCCGGTTTGGCTCATGCGGCAGCTTCCATTGTGATGATTGAACTTTGGTTTCCACGTCATAACCCTAAACTCATGAGCTATCACCAGTTATGATCCTCTGGAGCAAATATAGGTCGTCGCGAACAGAGTCCAACAGAGTCCTTAGCAATGTTAATGCGATGCTGTTTTTGATCGAAATCGAGCAATTTTGGTAAGAATTTCGCAGCGACCCGTCTCATGCCCAAATCATTGGTAAAAATCGAATGGCAGGAGTTTAGGTTCTCCACAATTTCTCTAACGGTTGTTCGACGATTGGCCAATACTATTTTCTTCTGCTTCTAATATGTCTCTAATTGACCCTTTCAAGCCTGAGAAGGTATCCTACTAATATATCTCGCTTATTTATTATTAACAGTAATAACGCCCTCTGTTCTTCTAATAAGAGTTCTAAAACTCCTCCTTTTTAACTTTTCTATCCACAGCATGTTTAACATCTTCCTATAACACCACAATCCAATGGCTTCGAACTTTTCTCTTTCTCAAAGCTTACCGTCCACGTTCCAAATCCATACAGAGTCGTGATGAACTAAACATAAGTATGTCTTTAATAAAAAAAAATGAAATTTGTTCTCAACGTTCCGTGGCTATCGTCTTTATAAATCGGTGTCGGCGCTAATTAGAAAGAATGCCATTAAGTGGTCTTACTACCATCCACAATGCCCGCATACATACACGTTTGTACTAAGTGCACGTAATACACTCTTATTATTCCAGTGGGTATTACATGACCATGTGCTCGTGATAAATTGGTATAAAATCTTATAATCGTAAACAAGCGGCCCGCCCACAATCTGAACCTTAACATGATCGTTAAATCTAAAACTAGAAAGTCAATCGAGAAGTAGAAACAACAAAGTTGTTGCTGATTTCTTGCAGTTGATGGTTGTGGTCGTAGCGGTCGCTATGCGGTTAACTTACCTTACAAAGTAATGCTGTTTCAGTTTCTAACGGAAAAGAACAGGAAGGACTAGGGTCGATAAGAATATGAAAGTTTCAGTTTAATTTTAATATTTTTTTTTAGTCGTTAGAGGTAGATTTGCTTATCATTATTCAACCTATTTTATTTTATTATACTGGAAATATCTCTTGAATGTTCTTTTGCAAACAATAATAGGCCGATTTGGTCCCAATGGTCAGGTTCTGTGAAGGTCTTCGACGACAACCACCTTTATTAATTTTATTATCGATGCTCTTCAATTATATGTTGGTTACAGCAATTTCATAGCTCGAGACAGAGTCATACCTTGCTGGATTTTTCCCTTTATTGGCCTCTGGTTCGTATTCTTTTGTTACATACCAGATATTGTTGGTGGCACCAGAACAATTTTTGATTTTGTCACATAATTTAGAGGTCGTTACGTTTCGTCCTTCTTCTTGTTAACGTGAGTTCTTAATTCATATTTTCTTCGTTGTGCCTGTAGTTGTAATCCGTTATTTCATAGTTAATAATTAACATGTAAATAAAGTCTGTGTACAATGTTTTGTATCGAGTTTCATTCGATTCGTTAAAACAAACATTTTGAGAAAATACTGCTCGTGATTTCACGGCAAACAGTGGTCCTTCGAGCCGGATTACAAATAATCATATAAAAATAAAAATAATAAAAATGTCTTCGAGAATTACTAGGATTTTCGCAAACCAACAGGCTAGAATACATCAGCTGATGTCTGCAGTTTGAACTCCAACACCAGGGACAACAATCCGAAGGGTGAGTCTTCAGTCATTTATATCCTTCTTTCTTAGTTATCATTTCTTTCCTCCTAGAAATTATTGCATGTTCCTCTTCGTAATGCAAGCAGTCCCATACATTTGACACATCGGTTTTCGAAAATAGGAGCGTAGAGTCCTTAATGCGCCCCTGATAACGACGTCATCTACGAACCACTTTAGAGGGACTACTACGTAAAGCGCGATAGGACTGAAGGAACAATAACGGAAATAAGGTTGGCCACGAGTTGTTGTACACATGTCCTACAACCATATCACTGTGCGCCATTGTTTATTAAATACCCTCGATATTTTTCATATACAACAGCACGTACGTACCCACCTACAGAGGAATTGGTTTTTCTTTTGTCGTGAGTTGGGACTCGTAGTCCGCGAACCGAGAAGCGGTCACGTTCTTGACCTCGTTTGGTCAAAACAAAACTGTATGTTGTTCACGGGGATGGCGAGTATCAATACCAGACGTGGTACACGGCAATAATAGTTATCAGACCGCAGACGACCAAGGCAGGCACCATAAAGACCATGATGCCACTGGTCGACCTCCACGAACTCCGTGTGCCTCGGTTGTTGTTTTGTGGCTTATTATAACACGAATATGGCCTTTCGAACACTTTATAACCATATGTGTCTACACCTACTAAGTATTCATATATCTAAACGGTGAAACCCTGATGGTACCCACACCCAACATACCGAAAATGTTTGAAACTGACAATATTGGAAGTATCTTTAAACGTCTTATGAAGTGGTAATTGTTGCATGGATCTAAATCAGCAACGTTCGCTCTCGAGCATTGTCCAATTATTTAAATTAATTGCATTAATGATTTCCACAATAAGTATGAATGAATAATGTAGTGAACGCTGATCCCAAGAGATTTTGTCAGTAATGTTGAATTCATTAATGTTTGACAAGGTCCTTTTCAAAGATAGAGATAGGAGACGAAAAATTAGAAGAAGTGGCTGATTTTAGGTATCTAGGAAGTCAGATAAGTCAGAACGGAAAGAGTAGTAGGGATACAAAGCAGAGGATAGCGCAGAGAAGAAGTCACTTCTATGCTCGCGAATTATTAATTTAGAAATTCGAAAAAGATTGTTAAAGGTGTATGGAGTGTAGCGCTGTACGGGTGAGAAACATAGACGGCGGGCGCGGCGAAAAAGAAAAGGTTAGAAGCGTTCGAAATGTGGTGTTACAGGCAAATGATGAGGATACTGTGGATAGAGAAGGTTGGGATTGAAAGAATAGGAGAACAGAGGACTCTATGGAAGTCAATTAAAAATAAGCGAGATAGGTTGGTAGGACACCTTCTCAGGCATGAAGGTCTAGTCAGAGACATACTAGATTAGATTACTGTACGCAAATTGTTAAGGATGCGGGTTGTTGTAGTTTTAGGGAAAAGCGAAGATTAGCTTAAGATAGGAAATGGTGGAGGTGCGTGTCTAGCCAGTGTTAGAACTGACGACCTTATGATGATGATAATAATGATGAAGGTCCTTTTCAATTAAGGATATCGACGTGTCTTACTCAACCTACCGTGCAGTTATCTCATACGCGATCGGCACTTATACCTAACACAACATTAAACATTAGACATTTTAGAGTTTAGAGGTAGGAATCGTCGCCTGCACTACGAGCGGCTTGGGTTCTATTTCCGACGGATGCAATCTTCTTTCAATTTAGGCTAATTTTTTATTTACTTCTAAATAAATTCTATTTTCTTTTTACTATTTTTATTTGAGTTTATCAGAATTTCGGAGTTTCTCATTTGTCAGGAGTTTCGTGAAGGATAATTACTTTTTTTAGATACACCATTTCAAACTTTTATTAAGTGAAGACTAGGTACTACTACTACCAAATTGGTTTACAGTAAGGCTTTCTTATAAGTACTTGAAAGTAAAGAAATGGTATTATGATACTTAATTGCTAATTAGTCAATGTATTTATGATACGCAACATATTTCTTATAGGTGTTGGTTAGCACCCATTCAACATGTCACCAGCTCATCTGTTTCACCGGGTGTTATAATAATAATAATAATAATAAGAGCAGCGGGTCATTTTAATTATGGGGCACCACTCTCACTTAATTGCAGTCGGTTCGCGGGTCTTGTTGTTGTTGTTCCTCGGCCCGCTGTGATTTTACACATGTCGTGAGACAAAACATAATGCGAGGAACAAGAAACACTCGCGTTAAGAGGCTGCTACTGTGCCATGTCGCGCTATCGAAATCAGAAGGTTGAGTAGGTAAAAGCGAGCAGCGAACGAACGGAGATCGGAACCGGCAACGGAATAAGAGAGAGAGAGAGAGAGAGACCGAAATCCCTGTGATGAACGTATTTCGTTAAGTGTATGAGAAGGTAAGACGAGTCAGGAGACCGTGCTGGCATGAGGAATGGAAACCAGCCACAAGCGTCCGAAACCGGATTAACATAACAGAAACAGGTATTAAAAATCCGGCAGGATGTAAACTGTTGGACACAAAATAAAACTGCAGCAATATAAAATACCGTGGATATAAAGGGTTAGAAAGAGCAAGTGAACGAAGGGAAGTCTATAAGAAATAGGTCAGATAAGTTGGTAGAGCACTTTCTCCAATATCAGCAGTTGGTAAAGGTCTAGATGATGACCCCCACCCTCTTCGGGGTGGGTGGGATCGAAAGAGGGGGTCTCCCCCACCACTGAATCATAAAAAGTTCGTGGCGGTTTCATCCCCATAAAAAGTTATGGGGTCATTCTTAAAAAATATTCAAAGGTAAAACTAATGAAGTACATAAAAATATTGAGAAAGTTATATGAAACATTGTTTAAATATCTTTATCAATAGGGTAGGTTAGGTTAGGTTAGGTTATCGGGTTTTGTTCAAGTGACCACCCTCTTTCGATCCCCCACCTCCACCTACTTGAAAATAATTTTTTTATTGAATTTTATTTGAATTATAGTGTATGAAAATTGTCAAAATATCTTTATCAGTAGGGTAGGTTAGGTTAGGTTAGGGGATNATAATCAACTTTCAACCCCGATAACTTTTTATGGGGGTGGGACCGCCGCAAATTATTTATGGGGTTATAGTCAGGTGACCGCCCTCTTTCGATCCCCCTATCCCCACCCCCCATCTAACCCCCATAACTTTTTATGGGGGTGAGACCGCCACGAACTTTTTATGGAACAGTGGTGAGGGAGACCTCTTTTTTCGATCCCACCCACCCCGAAGGGGGTGGGGGGCCATCATCTAGACCTTTACCCAGCAGTTAGTTAAAAACATGGTAGAAGCAGAAACAGGAATAAAGAGAAACAGATGTAGATCTTAATTGGATTACTGTTCGCATATTGTTAGAAGTCGTGGATGTTGTAGTCTTCGATAAATCAGAAAATTGGCTCAAGATAGGAATATGTAGAGATGCATGTCCAAGCTGCCTTCAAGCCGAAGACGTAACGATGATGATATGACTTAATAGAAGGTAATCTTCCACACAAAACAGCGCACAATCCTTGATTAAGAGTTTTGTTGTCACAACTTTGCTAAATGCGCACTCTTCAGTAGCGAACAAAATTAAACCCAAAAAACTAAAAAATTGCTTCGAATACACGAGGCTTGAGATGATGGCGAGAGAAAAATCACTAATGCGAGATGATGTAGAAGTTAATTTTTTTCGCCAGGAAACGTCAATGTTGATCATCTTCAATATTAAATATTTAAGACTCGTTTCTGTCTACTTCGTACATTCGAGATACGAAGATCACATTTATTTTGATATAACTTCAATATTTTTCACTATTCATATTCTATTCTTAAGTATATTAGAGTACCTGGAAATCAACTTCTCAATCACCAAGATCGGTCAAAAATTAGCCAATGGGACTACCCTACTGAAACATTAGTCAGGGACAGACAATCTAAACGCTGAAGATTGCCAATCTATGGTAAACACTTGAATCATATTTTCTTATATCTTGATAGCCATTTATTTACATTAACCGACATAATGGCATGGCTTAGAGGTTTAGAGCAATGCTTAGCATTAGGAAGGACATCGGCTCCGTTCCGAATTCGTCTGCCCTGATCCAACTTCTTATGTGGTATCCCGAGATAAAAATGTTCAATCTCTCAGAGTCTCTGAAAGCGAGACTCGAGTCTCCGTCTCTCATCGAGTCTCTCTGGTGTTGCTGAGAGACTGTCAAAAAAACTGTTTAGCGTCTCCGAACCAGAGACGCTCAAAGAGAAATCCTCATTTCGTATTCAGTCTCTGAACGAGAGACTCGAAACTCTGAATGGACAACTTTATCGTTCGAGTCTCTCATACAGAGACTGTGAGACATCGATAAAAACACCGACTGTGAAAGACTGTGAGAGTCGCTCTCAGAGACGCTGAAAGACTCTGGAAGACTCTGAGAGACTGGAGAGAAACTGAAAGACTGGAATTCCCTGTTTCTTCACTATTTTTAATTGAAACTTCAGATCTTGATCTCGCGAATCATTTTGTTTTAAATCACCAATCGACACGGGAAAAGTGAAGCGTCGGCACAAGAAAACACGACGCTTGTAGTGGAAATCTAAAATCCTTAATTTCCTCCCAAGGATGGGGACCTTCCTTTAAAATTATCCGTGGAAATGACCTCAACCCTGTAACAACAGCCCACTAACAAGCCCAAAGCGATACAAAATTAAACGAGGTGATTCCAGATAACGCGACACATCGTATAAAAGTGATACGATAGCGTCGCGTTCGTCTGCCGTTTTTGTTGGCCCGCCATCGCCGCACCGCCACATCGTCACATTTCTTCTATTTTTTTTTTTACTTTGCTCACACATACAAACATATATATGCAACATACAAACACGTATATCGGCGCGTTTGTCGTGCTCGACCGTCCAAAAATAATTGGGATGGATTTTTATCATCGGCCGCTCGCTCGGCCGCCGACCGGTAACATTACCCGACGAACTCCAAAACCGGCGACAGAAAGAACGATGATCCAGCGTTGAATGTCATAACAACACCGTTTGCACCGTTCCTCGTTGACTGATGTGAAAAGTTGGGCTACCTAATTAATTGACAACCCAAGTGGGCTGTTCTAAAAAAAAAAAGATTAGATACTTAACACCAGCACAAGCCCAATCTAGAATCACCGTAAAATCTGAAAATAACGCCGCACCAGCACCAGTTAGTTAAGCAAAGGGCGTAACCGTAAATTGAAATGAGTCTTGATCTTACTCTTGACGTTGTCTTGAGTTGAGATGCAACGGAAGTGTCATAACGGAAACAGAAACGGAAAGAAAGCGGATGTGGAGGCGAAAATGTAATGTTCGTTTTTTGGCCTCAAAATTGCACTTTTAACTTAAAACTTACAACACTAAGCGAACACTCATCTTCATCAGAAGGTCGTCAGTCCTAAGACTGGTTGGACACGCACCTCCACTCCTTCCTAGCCTGAGCTAATCTTTCCATTTCCTTACACTAGACATCCTTAACTATTTGCAAACAGTAATCTAATTTAAATCTATCTCTACTCCTCTTAACTCCTGTTTCTGCCTCTAATATGTCTCTTATTAGACCTTCATGCCTGAAAAGGTGCTCTACCAATCCGTATCGCCTGTGTTTTATTGACTTCCATAGAGTCCTCTGTTCTCCTATTTCTTCTAATTTTCGTCTAACCAAACTAACCTAGCCGACCTTTTCATTTTTATCCTCAGTATCTTGATAATTCGTCGGTAATACCTCATTTCGAACGCTTCTAACCTTTTCTTTTCCGCCCACCGTCCATGTTACGCACCCGTACAGCGCCGCGCTCCAAACACACCTTTCACAATCTCTTTCGAATTTCTAAAGTAATCGTTCGCGAGCATAGAAGTGACTTCTTTTTATTGACCTTGCGCTATTATCTGTTTTAAATCCTTAGTACTCCTTTTATACTGACTTATCTGACTTTCTAAGATACCTAAAATCAGCCACTTCTTCTAATCTGTCGTTTCCTATCTTTACATTCTCTCTTTCCTTATTTTTTTCTATTGCCTACCAGTATTTTTGTTTTACTTTTATTTATTTTCATGCAGTACTGCTTTATCAATACCGCTTCCATTTTATTTAAAGCTATCTCTAACTCCTCCTTTCTAGATTTATACAGCTATATCATCTGCAAATCTAAGCATACTAAGCTTTTACCCCGTATGTCTATCCTTACAGTTAGGTCACTGAAAGCTACCTGCTCAACATACAATATTGCAACGAGCAATGCTATTTAAATTGTGTGTTTGAGAACGATCAAGTTCACTAAGAGTAAGCAGTAATAAATTTTTAACAAAGTTGAGATATACGATTTTGTAAAGTTCCGGTAAGCTTACGTTATAAAAATGCGGAACTAGATGCAGAAGCGGATGTGATTCGTAATTCTGTAATTGCGGAAACAGAAGCAGAAGTCTGTTGCAACAGTAGTCTTGGGGCTCCTCGTCACTTTGTAACCGGAAGAAGCAAGGAAAATTTAGTAGGCTGAAGATCCATGCAAGATAAAGGTGAAGCATACTAACTTCTGGAATTCATGACCCATCGAAACGTTCAGAAAACCGTTGGGCTCCGCCAGCACTATGAAGATTAGTACTACCATTAGCACTAATTAAAATGGTAATTGCAGTCACTTATTTGAATCGCAATATATATACTATCATCATCATCATCATGAGGTCGCCAGTCCTAAGACTGGTTGGACACGTGTACCTCCACTCTTTCCTATCCTGACCTAATCTTCGCATTTCCCTAAAATTAGAACGACCCATATCCTTAAGTATCTGCGAACAGTAATCTAATCTATGTCTACCTCTACCCCTCCTAACTTTCGTTTCTACCTCTAATATGTCTCTGAAGAAGGTGTCCTACTAACCTATCTCGCCTATTTCTTATTGTCTTCCATAGAGTCATCTGTCCTCCTACTCTTTCTAATACCTCTTCATTTCTAACCTTCTCTATCCACAGTATCCTCATCATTCGTCTGTAATACCACATTTCGAACGCTTCTAACCTTTTTTTTTTTCGCCGCGCCCACTGACCATGTTTCGCACCCGCACAGCGCCGTGCTGCAAACATACACCTTTAACGACCGTTTTCGAATTTCCTAATTAACCGTTCGCGAGCATAGAATTTTATTGAAAGCGACTCGACGCTGCGCTATCCTCTGCACTATATCCCTACTACTCCTTCCGTCCTGATTTATCTGGCTTCCGAGATACCTAAAATGGGCCACTTCTTCTAATTTTTCGTTTCCTATCTTTACATTCGCTCTTTCCCTACTTTTTCTTCCCCATATAAATTCATAGTCAGGAGGTGAAATGACCCAGGAGATAAAGTGTCTCGGATGAAAAATGTCCCGACACCGTAGATTTTGATTACCATTCTCACACATGAACATGAAAGTATATTTATAAAATAAAACTGAAACAGTTTTGCCAAAAAGCATGCCGTTATATCTGACATCTTGACGGTTTCTTACATAATAACACTTTATTGACCGTAATACTCCAAAGGAACGATGCGATGTTTAACTGTCTCATTTTCGTCATTAGCGTAAATAAAAACATGTGATTCAAAATATGTTAGCATTAAATTTTAAAAATCGTTCAGTCGACAACAAATATCATTCAGGAGTAAGTAAATCCTAATATTTAACATCTACATCCATAGGCACCTCCCAAAATGAAAATTATGCGTAGTAACGAAATATGTGTACAGGATTTTTAAAAGATTATTTTATTATGCACGCCTTTGAATTTATCATTCCATTTCGACCTAAAAGTAGGACAAGCCATAAAAATAATAACATAATGAAACGGATACTTGTCTTTTTATACGATTCACCAGTAAAATTTTTAATGTTTAATGGTTATTGTAATTTTATAGAATGCCATAAACCGCGATAAATTTCAAATAAAATTCCAAATACATAATAAAAATTATTTCCATTGGCACCAATAAATGTTTTACAAGCACATTTAAAAAGGATTTTTTTAATTCAGCCATCCGGACAATACATTCACGTATACAAGTCTATCGGCGTATCCATGGGGGATTTGGTTATAATAAGTTCAAATAAGTAGAATCTTGTAAACTGATTATGCTATAGAGTATAGACCACTGATTCCGAACCTGGGGGTAATTACCCTTGCGGGGGTAAATCAGTTAATCTGTGGGGGTAACAAAGACCTTATAATTAAGACCTAATCTGATGAAATGCGTAGATAGTAAAAATATAAAATTATAGATGTGGCGATGTTTATACAACTGAATACACAAGTAATAAATATTGAAAAAACAAGATTACATTTGAAAATTCTGTGGTTCGGCATTTATCTGCATCAATAAACTCACTGAAGCAATATTTTCCGGATATGTATAATCGTCCGTCCAGTTCTTGGATATTAAGACAATTTAGTACTGATGATAATATTATTAAAAACGAAGACGTAGCGGCCAAAGTGGAATATCTTGGACTACGCCAGAATACTACTTGCAGAGTAGAATTTCAAAATTATGATCCTAGCACATTTTGGCGAAAAGCTGGTGCCGATTATCCTGCTCTAGCTAAGAGAGCTTTAAAAATGCTAATACCCTTTGCCACCACCTATAGATGTGAGAGTGGTTTTTCAACTTTGGTTACACTGGAAACAAAGACCAGAATCCTTCTAAATGTGGAACATGACTTAGGATGCGCTTTAAGCGAAATTAAAGCTAACATAAAAAAACTTGAAAAATGCAAAATAAAACCAACCATCACTAACTATTTCTGCTTAATTTATTGTTTAGATATATAAAATTGTAATACTGATGTGCAATTTGTGATTATTAAAGATATTTGTATTTACTTATGTTGTTTTTATTGAAAACATTTAAAGGTCAGGGTAAAATCAGTTTTCTTAATAGGTCACAGGGGTAACAATATTAAAAAGGTTAGGCACCACTGCTATAGACACATTTTGTTTATCTGCCTGCGTCCTTTGAGTACAGTACCACAGATAGTCAACGAAATATAAATTATTTAATAAAAAAAAAATAATAAGTCATTATATGGTCGTCAGTCCTCAGAATGGTTGGGGACACGCATTTCCGTTCTTTCATATCTTGAGTTAATCTTCGCATTTTTCTAAAAGTAGTATATCCTACACCCTTAACTATTTCTGAACAATAATCTAATCTAGATCTACCTCTACTCCTCCTAATTCTTGTTTCTGCTTCTAATATGTCTCCAATTAGTCTTTCATGCTTGAGAAGGTATCCTATGACTTAGTTTTCGACCCATTTGATTCTTTTATAGGCTCTACAAGACTCTAGCAGTAAAAAATAGAGAAAACTGTCTTTTTGATTTTCTGAAAACTTCTCCATAAAACATCATCATCATAAGGTCATCAGTCCTAAGACTGGTTGGACACGTACCTCCACTCTTTCCTATCTTGAGCTAAACGTCGCATTTCCCTAAAACTAGAACAGCCCACATCCTTAACTATTTGCGAACAGTAATCTAATCTAGGTCTTCCTCTACCCCTCCTAACTCCTGTTTCTGCCTCTAATATGTCTCTGACTAGACCTTCATGCCTGAGAAGGTGTCCTACCAACCTATCTCGCTTATTTTTTATTG
>NW_020442428.1:769463-801597 GCF_000699045.2 Agrilus planipennis
TGACTTATATAACATATTATTACTTTTATTATTACATATTATTATTATTATTTTGAATGTCACCTTTACCTTTACCCGAATGCAAATTGTAGAGGAATTATGTAACGACTTGGTGAATCGGATGATTATTATTATACGATACTTGTTAATAATGCACTCTAGTTTCTATATATATATATATATATACTAACCTTTGAATATAACCTAATCTAACTTAATCACTATACTCTAGAGAAGTCGAGAGATAAGTACAAGGCGATTAAGTATTTTATGACCCGCTCAAACATGAAATTTTCTGTACGCCCCTGCTGATATCGTCTTCATCCAAAATATTTTATTTATTTTTTTTTTTTGGTGTTAGTGTCCATTTGGTTCATTTCTTTTGTCGACAGTTTACCACGCGACTAATTTCACGTTTATGTAATGAATTCCAAAAGGTGACGAAACGTCAGTCAGAGACACAGGCAGACGGAGCAAACACAATCGCTAGCGTCTTTTTATTTTTTGTTCCGACGTTGTTACACGTTTACGTATATAAATAGCAGACAGAGGTTTTAATAGCACATATTATGACAACGCGGATGATGAATCAGTCTAGAATGCACTACTATCTGCGTCCTGTGTGGAAATCTATGGGTCGAATTATTTTTAGTTTCCCGAATTTAAGTCTGTACATTGTTGTTCTGTAAAAACACCAGCGGCCTCTAGCAGTCCAATAATAACGCCATGATTCATTTCGTTTTAACTCTAAAGGTGTCAACGTGCCACATGTAATTTGTAATAAAAAAAGAAAAGTGTTTTAAAATGACCGATTCCAAAAATATTCTGTCAATAATGAAGTAGACAGCAACGTTATGACTTAACGATCGCAAAAGTCTGGCATCAACACAAGAATAATGTATTTCGTAATTTATATTTAGTTATTGTTTTTATTTCGTTTAATTTAATGGATACAGGATTGCCCTAAAAACTTTTTTTTTTAAGTAAGAAGTGAGTGGAGTCAATCAATTCGGATTTAAGAGCGGATTAAGCCTCCAAACATTGGTCCAGAACTGTCAAAATCAAAGAAAACATGTCTGTAGGTGTTTCATTGACTACTAGAAGGCATTTGACAACGTTAAACACTATCTTCTGATAACATATCTTAGAGAATTGGGTCTGGATGGAAAAGATGTTGTTGTTGATCGGTAATTTGTATCAACA
The DNA here is from genome assembly GCF_000699045.2 of Agrilus planipennis. Taxonomy (NCBI): domain Eukaryota; kingdom Metazoa; phylum Arthropoda; class Insecta; order Coleoptera; family Buprestidae; genus Agrilus; species Agrilus planipennis. The sequence continues at coordinate 770,667 of NW_020442428.1, forward strand.
GATGAAGAATGTATTCTATTTCCAATGTTGTTCAATTTGTACGTAGAAAAAGCATTCTCCCAACCAATCTCAGACAGTCCTTTCGGAATTGTAGTGAACGGAATCCCAATTAATAATATCCGGTATGGGGGTAATACCGTGATATTAGCAGATAATGCACCATCCCTAACGTCTACTAAATCAAGTCAATGAAGAAAGCCAAAGACTAGGTTTAAAAATTAACTTCAACAAAACCAAGTTTATGGTTATAGGCCCTATTGTCAGAACGTGTGTAAAGTATTTACACCCCCCTTTTACATCCCCCACCCTAAACCAAAACAAAAGTTTATGGTTCTTAGTAGGAACGATATTCTTCACATTCGTATACATATTAACGAAGAAAACAGATTCGCAATTGAAATACATGGGATACATGGTTAACGAAGGGTGGAATCCTGATCAAAAGATCAGATGCAGGATCAAAAAGGCCAGGACCTGAATTTCAGCCTTAGATATAGGATGGTAAAGTGTTATGCCTGATCTGTTCTCCTGTACGGAGGCGTGGACGCTGGAGATTCCAATAATCAATAAAATGGAAGCCATTGAAATGCAGATCCTGAGGCGAATATTGAGGGTTTTTTGGGACGACTGTGTGCGAAACGAGGACAATTTCTTGTATTTTTTATTTTTTGGGAGAAATCGTATCCATTCTCTTTACATTTCGACACCATACAATTAGTCATTTTTGTTAAATTTTATAAAACTCGGAAACTTAATTACTGTTCGTTTCAAGAAGTTAGATATATGCCCCTTCCCTTTATTAGGATGCGCCGTAGCATAATTCCAAATTCAATCATATTTGTCTGCGTAGCTCATTTCTTCACCGATCTTCGAGCGAGAGCTAGACAAAAATGTACAGTTCCATTTGCAAAATTATTTAAACTGCCTCGTTAAAATTTAAGAATATGCTTTATTTAAAAGCATATTTATCCAAAAATAATAACAAGTGAATTAACTTAACGTTCTGCACACCTATAAAACTTTTGCTTTGTTTTGTATTGTTAATTTATATACATTTTTGTTTTAAGAAATTGCTAAACATTTTTGTCTAGTACTGTACAGTTCTAGCCGATCTCCTAAGACCGCCCATCGAGAGCTCTGCTCGTTCGAGCTTGTTCCAACTGTTTCTGTCTTGCTCACGCCTAGTGTGTATTCTTTCTATCTTCGCGCAGATTTCTTCAAGGTCACAATTCAAACAAATTGAAATGGACTGTAGCCTGTCTCTTTTACACTTACGAGATTTACATTAAGCTATCCTGTTGTCAAGATAAACCTCAGGATCATAGTAATAGCGACACGTAGTGGGAGAAAATGACAAAAATCTTCTCCATTCACAATTTCCCCAATGAAAGTCACACGCGCGCCTACTTAATACAAAATAGCAACATTATAATTGACAATAAAACAAAATATATCCGATATAAGTGCAACTGTTCTGGCGTAAGAAGATTAGCATATGAATTATAATTACATATTACTAATAATTTTGACAGAACGGCTCGTTGTACGATAAATAAGCCCGAAAAGGCCAGATGAGAGGCCCACGTCTGTTACGCCCCCAACCGCTCATTATTTATCGTCCGCGATAAGTTATTCGTATAATAAAGAAGGAATCCACCAACACACACGCAAACATACACAGAACATGTATGTATGTAGGTACATAGTAAGAGATTCGCATCCGGACACTAATTAATTATGCAACAGGCACCCAAAAGAGGTAATGACATAGTAGGCGTTACATTAAGACACCGTTGTGGATAAAATACGTTTATGTTCTTATGTTACTGTTAATAAAGTTGATTTCGAACATAATTCCATATTTAGATTGTTTCTGTCGTTATATATATATATATAATTGGGGCAGATGAAACTAAATGGAAAAGAACTATTACAAATCATTATCATCATCATAAGGTCGTTAGTTCTAAGACTGGTTCGACACACACCTCCACTCGTTCCTATCCTAAACTAATCTTCGCATTTCCCTAAAACTAGAACAACCCACATCCTCTACTCCTCCTAACTTCTGTTTTTGTTTCTAATACGTCTCTGACTAGACTAGATCATGCATGTGAAGGTGTCCTACATACCTATATCGCCTATTATATTATTGACTACGGTATAATCCTCTGATCTCGTATTTCTTTCAATATCCCTTCATTTCTTACCTTTTTCTTTCCACGGTATCCTCAACATTCGCCTATAACACCACATTTCGAACGCTTCTAACCTTTTTCGGCCCAGTGCTAGTGTTATCCTCTACGTTATCCTCTGTTTTATATTCTGCTACTCCTTCCGTCCTGACCTGTCTGAATTCCTAGATACCCAAATAATTGGCCACATCTTACAATCCGTTGTCTCCTATCTTTAAATTCGCTCTTTCTCTACTTTTTCTTCCCTTGCATACCACCAGTTTTGTTTTACTTTTGAATATTTTCATGCAATACTGTTTTGTCAATACCGCTTCCCTTTTATTTAAAGCTATCTCTAACTCCTCCTTGATAGATGCTAATACTGCTATGTCATCTGCAAATCTAAGCATTCTAATCTTTTGTCCCTGCGTATCTACAAATCCTATGTATGCACTCTTTTTTTTTCTATCGTTTTCTCTATTACCCGTAAAGCTAGAACTGCCTCCCGCGTTCCTCTATTTCTTCTAAACCCAAATTGATCTTCCCCTAATAGTTCTTTTGCTCTTTTTTCCATCCTCCTCTGTACAATTCTAGTTAAGCTTTTTGATGCATGTAAATGAATGACAAGAGACTAAGAAGTGAGAAAATTTGAATCTTTTCCCTTAATTGGATATTACGGTTAAGTAGTTTGTGAACTAGCTGGATAATATTCCTTGAACTAACCAAAAATATGGTTATTTTGATGAAAAATACGGGTTATTATTACGTCAGGTACCGGATAATTGGGTGCCCGGCATTAGCTGCGCCGGATCCAAACCACGCACCCGGTTCATCTCTATTTACCTAAGGGTGTTTGGTAGGTACAATCGGAGACAAGAATACATAAAATTAGAAATTTGTGATTAATTAGGTTTTGCAGCATATCATGAGGTAAATAAATACTATCTGTACTACAAAAAAAGTATACGGTTTGAGAGAAAATTTGGGATTTGAGCAAAAACATTGAATAAAATAAGAAATAACGAATAGGAAAATGTTTAACTGACTTTTAGCAGTGAATATGCCTTTATTTCAACTTCGAAACAAAAAATATTTACTTTCGATCTCTATTAATAATGAGCGTAAAACTTTTTAATACGTTTAAATAATAATTAAAACTTTAAAATTGCTTTTACTTCAGACAATTATAAATATGATCATTATATTATCAAGTAAAAACGAGATTTTCAGCTAATTTTTTAATTTTTCCTCGATAACCATTTGGTGAATTTGACTAACCTTACGCTAAAGTGATTCTCTAGAGTTCAAGTTACTTATTATAAAAGTTTGAAATTTGTGGTTGGCTTTTTTTCTGTTAATAAAAATAAATTTAATCTGTTCGGTTAACGAATCTCTGTCGTGTAAAATTACAATTTTTTAAAATTTCAATAACTTTTTAACGGTTTAGTGAATCGATTTGTAATTTTTACAGGAGTTTTAGAATTGAATGAGGAACGTTCTTCCAAATTTTTATTTGTCTCGTAGCATTTTGACATACCTCCAAACATCCTTAATAGTTTCCAAAGAAAATATAAATGACTGTTACATACGAGAAGCTTCATAACGACTCGTGGTTCTTGTTTATAAGCGATTGGAAACTATAAAAAAATTTTGTACGCCACTGCTCGTCAACGACACGTCTGCAAATTATCCATCCGTTCGTACACCGACGATCAGAATGTTTCTTTAGCGCAATAGTCCGAGACCGATCGGGTGTATATTTATGTCTTCGGTAATGGACCTGCTGGTCGCCGCTTCCATCACGTCACCACGCGTCCTGCCGCACCGTTCCGTGCCGCGTCTACGAATGCTGGACGGCGATTTTAATTAAGCGCCGCAAATAAAACGTCAACGTCCCATTATGCGTCTTATTAGCATTGTTAAATTAACCGAATGACATAACGTTCACGTTGACAGGCAATTTTCAATGATACGACGTCGAATGTTAAAAATGAAAGTACACGCCGCGCCGACATACAACAATAAGTACTTAATTAATCAATTGAATAAGCGATTTGCAGTAAAGATGTGCTTAGTATACATGACATACTGTACGTTGAAATATTATTAAGAAAATACAGTCCAATTAAGAACTCCCTTTTTGCAAAACGAAAATTTGAAAAAGAAATAGAAAAAATTGGGCTTCGTATCAATATGTTAGATGTTCTGACATGCAAAAATTATAAACATTACCTATACACAGATGGTTTAGAATGGCATGAATCTTTAGATGCGTGACAGCCGAGCCCCCATTGCTTTCATATTGTAATTCGGCTGTTAATTTACTGATAATTGATTAGACATTTATATGAATTAATATTCAACCCTATACAGATTAACTCAAATTGATGAGAAAAATTGATGTTGCTGTCACACCCTGATTTGAGTTCATTTAGGCTTTCACGTCTTTCGACTGAAGAAACTAAACTGGATATCCGAATTCTAACTGCAAATCTATTATAATCAGGCGGGGGTTAAAATCCGGAAATCCAGTTTCTTCGATTCCTAATAGATAGTCAATTTCTTTCCAGTATGTTCACATGTTCACTAAAAAAATTTTGTGATGCATTTTTTCATTTAATAATGTTGGGTGCAATAAATGAATCTAATAACATAGTGTGATTAAAATTTCTAAAAGTTCGATCATTGTAAGGTCGTCAGTCCTAAGACTGGTTGGACACGCACCTTCACTCTCTCCTATCCTGAGCTAATCTTCGCATTTCCCTAAAACTAGAACAACCCACATACTTAACTATTCGCAAACAATAATCTAATCTAGGTTTGCCTCTAATATGTTTCTGACTAGACTTTCATGCTTGAGGTGTCCTCCCAACCTACCTCGGCTATTTTTTATTGACCTCCATAGTCTTCTGTTCACTTATTCCTTCTAATACCTCTTCATTTTAACCTTCTCTATCTACGGTATCCTTATTATTCGTCGGTTACACCATATTTCGAACGCTTCTGACCTTTTCTTTTCCGCCGCGCCCACCATCTATGTTTCGCACTCGGACATCGCCGCACTCCAAACATACAACTTTAACAATCTTTTTCGAATTTCTAAATTAATCGTTCGCGAGCATAGAAGTGACTTCTTTTGTTGAAGGCGACTCGACCCTGAGCTATCCTCAGTTTTATATCCTTAATACTCCTTCCGTTTTGACTTATCTGACATCCTATATACCTAAAATCAGCCACTTCTTCTAATTCTTCGTCTCCTATCTTTATATTCGCTCTTTCCCTACTTCAAGTTCGATAAAGTTTATAAAAATTTTTCATTAACCGTTCTGTACTTTTAGTATTTAGAAAGCTATCTAATCATAAGTCTTGTTTTCTCTCTGTTATTAATATTTACATATACTACAGGTAAATGACACGTGCCACACGTTTATGAATTTACGACCACATCGTCCGCCGTTACATTGACTCATCCCACTGCATCGGAACATGATCACCCACGCGCTCCTTCATCTTTTTTAGCAGCGGAATCGTGAGTTACACAGCTACTAAGTTCCTACACGACTAATTATACATACATATATGTATATGTAGGTTAAAAATGCTGGTGATGTATATGAATATCTTTTTTATTATTTAAACAATACACCTACTGCAAACAACTTCCTTTATGAAGGTCAGTTTCTGTGGCGAAACAACCCTTTTCTTGAATGGTAAACTAGACGCTACACAATAAAATAAAAATGTTGTGTGCACTAAAAAGTTGGTTTAAAACGTGAGGTAAAAGAATGAATATAGAAACTGATATCTTAAGACATTTTGAGTTCGGCCCCATGGTCATATAACAAATTTCAATTGAAAATTGTTTTGTTTATGTAGTCATATAATTTCCTTTAGGTGCTTCTCCGAGAAGCACCAAGAAATACGTACGTACCACCTTCGTCTCGTTAAAAATGTCGTTTAAATACTAAATTAATGAAATCTTAATTCTTGATAGACGGATTTTCAACGAAAAGGTTTAGTTGAAACCGGTGAAACAAGCATATAATGCTTATAAAAACTAAAAGTCGGCAAAATCTTACTAATAAGTTATATATATAAACAAGCAATAGAAACTGTAATGGAACAGCCATACTGATATACTCTTGTTCACGACAAAAAGTAAACACAAGAACTGTATCGAAATAACAAATATTTTAGCACAATAATCAATAATTAATACAAATTAGGACAAATGACAATCTTCATTCATTGGGTAGGTGTTTTTATTGTTGGTTTTGGTATTTCTTTTTCTCTGGCAGAATTACCCGGCATTGCCGAGTATCCGAGATATTATCCGGTACCCGGCCGGATTCAAAAACACTACCCGTAAAATCCGTAAAAATGAATCTCAAGAAGATTGCAGGTAAATCAAATTTAGGAATATTACACATTTTTGGCTCAGATCGAATCTATTCTAAACTCCCTACTCTTAAGTCCTTTGTCAACCGATCCAAAAGATTTTCAACCTCTATGCCCCACGTACTTCTTAATTGGAAGGAGACTCACCACGTTGCCGGAAGAAAATTTGTTGGAGGTACCAGAGAACAGACTGAATAAGTTTCAACATACAGTGAAATTCGTTTATTATGACTCCGCCTGTATTGACCAACCGCTTAATATGAAGGAATTTCAGTGTTCAGTTTGGTTTTCATATTAAATTCTCCATAGGAAAGTTTGGATATAATGACTCCCGTTTAAAATAACATATCGTTTATTATGACTGTTTCTCAAGAAATCATATCCGGCTATAGTGACCCAAATGATCAATAATAACATTTTCGCTCATTTTTCTGACCCTTCTTATGTGGATTGATATTACAGTTCATCGTTCTTTTCCTTTTTCTGTTAATAAATATATACAATTTGTAGTTTTTCTCTCTATTACACTAAATAACTAACCAACTTAGAAAGTTGTTTATTTTCTAAGACTATGGGTTGTATGACGCCCGCTTGGTATGACGTGTTTGTGATTTCCGTTCGATATCATTATAAGCGAATTCTCCTGTATTCAGAAACGTATGCAACATTTTCGGAAGCAATGGAACGTCGAATAGGAAAGCTCAATACGAACAAAGTTTAGGTTAGGTTTGGTTTAGATTTCTCTAGGATTATTTTCAAAGTTCGAAAATTATCTGAATAAATGGTTTTGGGCGCTCACTGTATATTTTTTCCTGTCCTGAATTTTTTGCATCGAAGTGGTTAGTTCTCAACAAAATAAAAGCAACTTCATTATAGTAGGGGAGACCGGGGATAGTTGACTATAGGGGTAGGCAGACTAACTACCGAAAACTCATCGCCAGTGTATGAACTATGTCATCTGATCATAACCAAGCATTACATTTCGCGTCCTGCTCAGTTGTCTGAAGCGCCACATCGCGGTCGTGCGTTGTTTTCGAACACTGACATGTTTTTCATATTTCAATCACATAAGTAATATTTTGATATATTGTATTTTTTGATCTGATGCCTACTCGTTTTATGTAAATCATTTTTCTATTAGTCTTAGCATTTAATGAGGGCACATTTATCATATTTCATATCTTATTTTTCAAGTCAACGGCAGTGTTTAGGCTAGCCATGCGATCAAAATTAAAAATGGCGTCTGGGGTTGGTAGACCAATTTTTTTCGGGGCTGGTTGAATAATTATTCAACCAACCCCAATGAAATATGTAGTTGAAAACAACACATAAATTAACTTTTTATTGGACTTTTAAATCGTTACGTGGCCAAATTAAAAGAAAAATTAGAACAGAATCCGAAATTGACGAGAGCAGAATTAACCCTGGACACAGTGGAATATATAAAAAATTGACAAATTTTTACTAATCTAGAAGAGGAAACTTTAGCCAGTTTATTTTTTAACAAAAGGTTCAGTTATATTAAAAAAATGTTTAATTATTTGCTCCTTCACATGATTTGACTCTTACTGGTACATGAGTCAACTTACCCCGGGCATATGGTCTACCTACCCCGGGCCAGGGGTAGATTGACTAAGATTTAACATTTTGTATAATGCATTAAATCATCACTATTATACTAAAGTAAGAAATAATATTACATATTTTTATTAGGTTAATAGATTTTCTATCAATTAACATGCTTTTCTTGTCTATATACATTAAAACAAAAAATATGAACTATTCAGTAAAAGACTAGTCAACCATCCCCGGTCTCCCCTATACATTCTTGTTCATACTAGCATGGAAACGTACTCGGCGGTTTGCTGCTGTGAATGTAGGAGTTAATCATAAATATTACCGCATACAATTTTTATCAGTAAAGTTGTTTTATAAGGAAAACGGAACGTGACTGCGAGTTCGCGTTCACCCACGTACCGAATCGGACAAGAAGTTGGTACGTACGGCCATCCGATCGACCATCTGGTCGCCTATAACGACGACGACGACGCCACGCTGATTAACAAGTGCATCATTTTATTCCGACGATGGCCTGATTTGTAACGAACAAGTAATCTCAAACATAAGTGGACGTCTGTGTATTGGGCATGTAAGTATACTTATGTGATTCAATGAATAATCGATTTTGTTTTCCTTTTTTTTCCGTTATTCTACGTCATATTCCAGTTCATTTACAAGTTATTATTTTTTAATTAAATATAACACGATTCCCAATCAGTCTGCAAAACATGTAAGTATCTTTTTAAATGATTAAAGAATTAATGCTAAAATTTTCATTTAATTCTGTCATATTAAATGCCACACCACGAATGTGGTGTTATAGGCGGATGATAAGGATAACGTGGGTAGAAAAGGTTAAAAATGAAGAGGTATTGAAAAGAATAGGAGAACAGAGGACTCTATGGAAGTCAATAAAAAATAGGCGAGATAGGTTGATAGGACACCTTCTCAGGCATGAAGGTCTAGTAAGAGACATATTAGAGGCAGAAACAGGGTAAAGGTAGACCTAGATTAGATTACTGTTCACAAATAGTTAGGGATGTGGGCTGTTGTAGTTTAAGGGAAATGCGAAGTTTAGCTCAGGATAGGAAAGAGTGGAGGTACGTGTCCAGCCAGTCTTAGGACTGACGACCTTATGATGATGATTACTTTGAAAAGTACTGTCATGTTTCGATATTATAATGTTACCATCGGAATGCTTGTTAATTCGGTTAATAACTGTTCTCCTAAAATACTTAATTACGAAATTACCCCATCTGTAAAAGTCACTACTGTTTAGATTTCCTTTTTGCACGGGTTACACCGTTTTAGATTTTATGTTTCATATAATCGAAAACGTCTTAAATTCCTTAAAAGCGATAATTCCCCCGCTCTCCATCGTGAGCTTTCTACATTTGCCCCACTTCAGCAGGGAGTAAAATTTTCTTGGGTGTGTAATTTGATAATTACGTTCAAGTTGATTTTGACTAAGTAATACATACATATTTTTGCATCATTAAATAAAAGCGACCCATGAAATTATGCAAAATTGCATGAAGAAAACTCCTTAGATTATCTGAAGTTCAATGCTGCGGTTTCAAATTTTACGTTATATAAAAATTATGATCATATTCAGGATGACTAGTGATAAGCACAATTCGTTTTGGTCTTGCAGACTTTATACTAACAAGACCAAAACCAAGACCGAACGAACAAAGTCAAGACTAAAATAGAGACCCTGAATATACAAGACTAAGATCAAATATGCAAGACCAGATGAAAAATTATTACTGTCGGTGGATTTATGAGTTAAACTATTTCAAACAACTTTAATACATAATATTGTTTTCTTGGAATAAAACATTTCTAGTATTTGAAATTTTCAGTTTGTTTACTCGATTCAACACTCACTATCATCATCATCATAAGCTCGTCAGTCCTAAGACTGGTTGGACACGTAACTCCACTCTTTCCTATCCTGAGCTAATTTTCGCATCTCCCCGAAAACTACAACATTCCACCTCCTTAACTATTTCCGAACAGTAATCTAATCTAGGTCTACCTCTACCACTCCTAACTCCTGTTTTTTGCTTCTAATATGTCTCTAACTAGATCTTCATGTCTGAGAAGGTATCCTACCAACCTATTTCGCCTATTTCTTATTGACTTCCATAGAGTCCTCTATTCTCCCATTCTTTCTAATACCTTTTCATTTCTAACCTTCTCCATCCACCGTATCCTCATCATTCGCTTATGACACCACATTTCTAACCTTTTCTTTTCCGACGCGTCTAGCGTCCATGTTACGCACTCGTACAGACTAGGACTAGGACAGTCTTAGATTTGCTCTGCTCATCGTTAAAGATGGCTACCACATGCGCTAAAACATTATACTGTAGCGAGCACGAGCGTGTTTGTGTGCGATCGGGCATACGTGTGTGTGAGCGGCTTATCGATTCGCCGGGTAGCCGCGGGCGCCTTTCTTCATGTGCGCCGTATTTGTAAACGTGTGTGTCGTACCTGCGTTCCGGGAAAGCAATTAAACAGTTCAAAGAAAACGAGACTTTTCCAGACGGCTCGAGAAAGTTCCCGAAAGGGACCAAAAGAGTATTTAAAGGAAGAGATGATCGCCGAGTAGAGTAGAAATAAATTGACCGTTGCAGAAGTGAATCAAGAGATAAATTGACAGTGATAGAAGTGAAAAATATAGAACAGGGAATAGTAACAGTAGTGTAAATAAACAGAATAATTACCTAAGTTTAGTAATAATTTAATAGTGTTTTTAAGTTCAATAATAATTAGTGTAAATAAATAGTTTTCTTCTTAAAAGTTAATTTGTTAAACCCACGAACATTACAATACGCATGAATACGCTTTAGCCCATCCAGGTCAGACTTAACTGCATATCTGAATGATTCTCGATGAACGGTTAGGTTAGTAATATTTACTACGATAAAGTTTCTTTTAAGCGAATTCATGAAAAATTCTCACACTGTACCTCACGTATACATGTATGTGAAATTGACGCAAAAGATAATCCCAAGTGGAATTATGACTTCATACGATGTAACATCACAGCATTACGGGAGAAACATCTGGTCTCAGATTTGTTGCGCGCGGATGAGCTCGGTTGGGCACGACTAGAGCGGGGGCGTAGGTTAGTTACAAAGGTTACTCGAGATGCATCTTCTTCTACACCTGCTTTTTTTAAATACACAACGACATATGCCTACTTTGATAGAGTTTTAAACAAATATAATAAAATATGTAGCATTAAAAAACTTAAAGAATGACAAGGCACCAGGTATAGATGGGATACAGGTGGAAATTTTAAAACATACAGGACAAGAGGTTAGAGATCGTCTGTTTAAGGTAGTTAATCACATTTACGAGACCAGGAATGTCCCAGAGGATTATAAACGGAACATGGTAGTAGCCATACCTAAAAAGAGAGGCGCGGATAGGTGCGACATTTAGAGCAATTAGCTTAACTTCCTATGCGTCAAAAATCTTAACTAGAATTGTACAGTGAAGGAAGAACTATTAGGGGAAGATAAATTTGGGTTTAAAAGAAATAAAGGAACGCGGGAGGCCATTCTAGCTAGTAGAAAAACGAAAGAGCGCCTAGATAGGATTTGTAGATTTAAAAAAAGCTTTTGACAATGTTAAATTGGACAAGAGTTTAAATATATTTGAAAATGTAGGGATGAGTTACAGGGATAAAAGAGTGATAGTTAGTTTGTATTAAAAAAAACAGGCAGTCATAGAGATGGGGCTGCAACGTAGAGAAGTAAATATTAGGAAGGGAGTCAGACAGGGTTGCACACTTTTTAATCTATACATCGAAGAGGCGATCAACATCATTAAAGACAGTACAACTGTAGGGATAGATATAGATATAGTATTAGCATCTAGCAAGAAGGAGTTTGAGATAGCTTTAAATAAAATGGAAGCGGTATTGACAAAACAGTATTGTATGAAAATAAATAAAAGTAGAGGACTCTTTGGACACCTTCTCAGACATGAAGGGTTAGTCAGAAACATATTAGAAACAGGAAGAGAAGTTACCAGGGATAGAGGTAGACTTGGATTAGATTACTTTTCACAAATAGTTAAGGATGTTCTAGTTTTAAGGAAATGCGAAGATTAGCTCAGGATGGAGAGAGTGGAGGTGCGTGTCCAACCAGCCTTAGGACTGGCGACCTTATGATGACGAAAAATAAAATGATAACTTTGGTTTAAAGGTATACAGGATTTGTAAAAGGCGATTCCGGAGGTATCAAAACCTTTCAAATATTTACCTAACCCTGAATACGACTTTTCCTCAATATTTTCCAAATAGAATTCTGAAATTTGATATACTGCTAAATCACTTTTGAAGGGATATTCAAAGAATTCAATTTTGGCGAGATCTACCACATTATAATTATTAACTTTTTATAATTCTATGCAGAAATTTGCAATTCTTTCGAAAAGAATAGCTCTATTAACAACCAAGAGTAGGTGTATTTGAACGAATTTTATAATCAAATAATTCGTTAAAATTCACCTTTTTTATTACATCATAAACATTTTTAATCATTTTTCCAGTAGCTTGGCTAACACTTGACTATGACTTTTTAGTCTAAAAGTTAGAAAATTATCTTCCTGGAAGCTGTTTTAATAATAACTTCAACGAACAATTAAAACAACGGCATCATCATTGTCTGATTGTCGTTGTAAAACGTAAACGTTATTATTAATTAATTAAAATTATTCAGTTGTGTCTATTTCAAAATTATATTCCAGTTATAAAAATATGTACAAGTATTATATGCACAATAAATAAATTACAGAACATAACATTTTGTTACTACTGAAAAATGTCTACAGACGAATTGAACTCCGTTATCATCAAACGCGAACATTGACAATATTTGTAAAGATTGAATATCAACAAAACCAAATTCATTATTTTGGAAAGGAAATTTAACCTTTAATTACCTGGTTTATAAGTTTCAATAATATGTACTTACCCTATGTAGGTTGGTTTTTTAAACAGTTTATTTAAATTTAATATAGCATCAGCGTAACAAAAATCAATTTATAATTTTTCTCTGAAACCTTATGGTACTTGATTTTTATTCATTATGTGTTCAAATTTATAAATCATTATTACATAAACAATAATGATATTATAATTAATAACCTATTAATGTATAATATATAATTCTAAGCAGTATAATTCGTCTAGGTACTTTTTGATTTGATAATTCTTTATTGGTAATAATCTATAAAAAATACATATAATTTTAATTAGCATAATTATAAAGGAAAATCAAAAACCCAGCACTTTACCTTTGCCTTTAAAAATGGAACCTAAAATTTGCAAGGTTTCAATGTTTTATAATTTTGTGGTAGTTTTTGTCTTTCAGGGATTTTAAATATAAATGTTTTTATTATTACCACATCAAGTACAGTTTTTCATAAGTAGTTCGATTAATAAGATATTACTATAAAGAAGATAATAAATTGAATAACAACTTACAGGTACTTAAACAGCAACATCAAAACTGCAGAATGCACTCCGATCATAAACACTCGCGAAAACGCGACACCGGAATACGCATTATTGAAATTTTATCGTAAATAAATATGTATTAGCAATAAAATAATAGCAAATTTCAAGCTTTAAATAACCAAACAATGAATATTTCTTCGCCGAACAGAACACTGAACTTTGCGCATACGCAATAGATGTACCTACCGAATAATAATAATCGTATGATAGACCAGGCTTCGTACGATAGCCATCGCCATTAAGATCAACGCTAATTTTGAATAATACTCTTACTGATGAATTTATTCGACTGTTTTAACGATTACAACATTATTAAACATCCTATCTGAATATAATGCACGCCTTTTTGGTATTTTTTGTAAACTTTTAAACACTATTTTCCGCGATTACTTGTGCGTTTCCGATTAGGTGTAATAACTCTCGACATTCTGGCTTCTTGTTGTTGGCACCGCATGCGCTGATCACAACTCTTTGCATAGGTAACATAGATCACACAAGCAATGTTTAATGTAGGTAGTTAAGAGATATTGTGATATAAAAGGATTTGTTTCTTGATAAGTTATGTTTTTAGAGTTAAAAAACTGCAAATAAATCTTTCTTTTAGTAACTACTAATCCTATCGATTAGAAATTTCGTATAGTATAGAGCCTACTTGTTGACATCTGCTGTTTTAGATGAAAAATTTTGAGATCTTAATCATATAGGGGGTGAGAAATTTTTGGAATGAAAATCCTTCTTGTTTATTACGGTACCAAGGAGCAAATCAGCAGAAATCAGCGTTGCCAGATGAATTTATTTTTATTTTCTAGTTTGTTCATCGAAATTTCTTTATATTTTCCCGGGGACTCCTATGATCAAAAAGAATTTTAAAAATAAAAATATCTTTTGGCGCCAAAAAGAAAAACATTTTCGTTATTCACAAGTATTTATGCAAATTTTCAAGGAATTCATTTAGCACAAACATTAAATTATATTATAAACTAGCGACCCGCCCCAGCTTCGCACGGGTGCAATGCTGATACTAAATATATTTTTGTTTTCTTTAGATTATTATCGAGAAGGGGAAATCTTCAAAAGATACCCCCTGAACATACTAAATATACTACAGCATGTCTTTATATACAACATTCACAGTTTTTTTGTCATTAGACAATACAAACCGGGCCCTCGGTCGGTACCGCCGTAACCGCTATGTCCCTGCATTTTAAATCTGTAATATCTTCGAAAATATTCATTTAAATTACATGCTGTAAAGGGCCATATTGATCTACATTAAATGCACAATGTATTTAAGGAATTAATGCTGTATTACTTACAATCGCTTCGTAAATAAGTCATTATTTCTCATAAAAACTAAAGGATAAAAATGGTTATTGTGGGTTATCCCTAAGAGATGGACATATACCATCCCGGACTTTTTTGTAGACCCTTTTTAAACGGTTTTGACTGAAAAATCCGTCAACCAAGAATTAAGGTTTGATTTGTTTAGTGTTGAATGAACCATTACCTTAAGTGACTTTGCGCGAGTACCGGCACAACTAATGCCGCGTAACCGTTTATCCGGTACCCAGCAAAATCACAATCCGGTGCATTTCTACTATAGGCTATATCGACGAGGTAAATACAATTTCGCAGTAATTTTACAGTAAGTTAATTTATTTATTATAGAGCCTTTAGGTAACATACCCGATTCGTTGTAATTTGGTTATACCCGTCAATAAGACCATGTTGACAGTAACGTCGACATCTTTCACGTGAGTAACAATGAGCAATTATTTTCTTTAAAAGGCAGTTGCGGAAAACGGTTCTCAAACACATGTCGCTGCAAAAGTTCATTGGTATTTTACGCAACGTGGACAAATACGGAGAATGCATTTTCTTCCTTTGTAATCGGCCGTTTTATTTACTGGCCGATGCGACATACCGAACAAACAAAGGCTTTTGTTCGCTCATAGAAAAGACAGACGTGCTATTGCTATTTATGTATCTATTTATAGTGCATGCGTGTGTCCATATTGCATATTACCGACAAAGATTGCAAAATTTACCGTGTACATTACAAATTGATAAGTTAAAATCTGATAAGTATTAACACGGACGGAGGGGTGTTCCTTTTTTTAATATTAATTCAGAAGTTAACCCTGTGCCTCGCTTTACAACCAGGACTAATGTTTCAGATAAAACACAAACAATGAGGTTGAAATTTAGAAATTAAGAAACGGGCATTCATGAGATTCTAAACGAATTATAACACATGATATTCCATTGTAGCTATTAATAAGAAAGTTTTTAATCATACTTAAACACAAGATTAATAAGCTTAGGATCAAGACTGAATTTAGAACTAAAAAAAAAATGGTATGCAAGTGAAGAAACAGTAGGGAAAGAGCAAATATAAATATAGGTGATTCAATATCTATAGGAAGTCAGATATATCATGATGGAAGAAGCAGTAGATAATAAAATAGAGGATGGCGTACGATCGAGTCGTCTTTAAGAAAAAGAAGTCACTTCTATGTTCGCGAACAGTTAATTAGAAATTCAAAAAAAAATAAAATAAAAACATGAACGGTGAGCGCAGTGGAGAAAAAAGCTTTTGAAATATGGTGTTACATGCGAATGATAGAAATAAGGAGATATTAGAAAGAACAGGAGGCATGAAGATCTAGTTAGAGACGTATTAGAAGCAGAAATAGGAGTTACAAGAAGTGAGGTAGACCTAGATTAGATTACTGTTTATAAGTAGTTAAGGATGTGAGATGTTCTAGTTTTAGGCAAATGCGAAGATTAGCTCAGAATAGCAAAATGTGAAGGTGCGTGCCCAACCAGTCTTAAGACTGACAACCTTCTTACGATGAAGAGCAAAATTAAGGTTCAGTTTGCAAGCTCAAAACCACTATTCAATCTACAGCACGAAGGCCATGATTAATCTGCAAGATCAACGGCTAGAATGTCAATATCAAGTTCAAGAGTCCATCTGCAAAAGACTCTCCAGTTCAATAAATTGATGAAATTTTGCAAATAATATGCATAAAGTTGTCATTAGGTAAGTAATAAAACATTAGCGAAATAATGTAAGATATAAATTGATGGAGATACAGTCATAATGATAAATATGGCAGAAAAATTATTCTTAATCATTCTTGACCACACAATATCTCTCAATACATTCCAATTAAATAAGACTGATGTACATAAATAGCAAAAGGATATAAGACTTGGCTGTAAATCACTAATTCTAAGACGAAAAATCCTTAAGCAATACCAACAGTAAACCTAAATCTATAAATACCAATATTTTCATAAAATGGAAGCGGTATTGACAAAACAGTATTGTATAAAAATAAAAAAAAATTAAAACAAAAGTACTAGTATGCAAGTGAAGAAAAGGTAGGGTAAGAGCGAATATAAACATACGAGACGAAAAATTAGATGAAGTGGCCGATTTTAGGTATCTAGGAAGTCAGATAAGTCAGGGCGGAAGGAGTAGAAGAGATATAAAGCAACTGAAAGTCAATAAAAGTAAAACAAAAATACCGATATGCACGGCAGAAAACGTAGGGAAAGAGCGAATGTAATAATAGGAGACGAAAGATTTGTAGGAATATAGAGCAGAGGATAGGGCAGGGTAGAGTCGCCTTCAATAAAAAAAACTCACTTCTATGCTCGCGAATGATTAATTTAGGAATTCGAAAAAGGTTGTTAAAGGTGTATGTTTGGAGCACGGCACTGTACGGGTACGAAATATGGACAGTGAGCGCGGCGGAAAAGAAAAGGTTAGAAGCGTTCGAAATGAATTGTTACAAGCGAATGATGAGGATACCAGGATAGAGAAGGTTAGAAATGAATAGATATTAGAAAGAGTAGGAGAACAGAGGACTCTATGGAAGTCAATAATAAATAGACGAGATAAGTTGGTAGGACACCTTCTCAGGCTGAAGGTCTAATCAGAGACATATTAGAGACAGAAACGGAAGTTAGGAGAGGTAGAGGTAGACCTAGAAAATTACTGTGCGCAAATAGTTAAGGATATGGGTGGTTCTAATTTTCGGGAAATGCGAAGATTAGCTCAGGATAGGAAGGAGTGGAAGTGTGTGTCCAACCAGTCTTATAACTGACGACCTTATGATGATGATGAATATTTTCATCACCATCGCTAACTTAGCTTTTCTTTGTCTTTTTTGATTTTCATAATTTACCTTGCCCAAGAGAACGATAAACAACTAAAAAATATTTATTACAATATCTGAATGATTATCCACATTTGTTTTGCTAATGGTAATAGTGTCCAATCACTCTGTAATCATAGATACTTGGTAGAATTATGGTTAGCTTGTTCCATTCTTGCACTGGCAAGAGCGTTTTTATATTTAACCTTCGGCCAATTTGTATTGTAGTCCGTACTATTGTACGTTGAAAATTCCGTACATAGTCAGTGGTTACCAAAAACGGCTAACGCTTAAATTGGGGCGTGAATTGATGACAATCTGGGCAAAAAAATACGCGGCAGCAAAAGTTGTCGCCAGGTTCATGTTTAATACATCGTTTGTTCTGCCTACGCCGCCTTGTCGTGCCACGTATGTATATAATGCCGCAGATCCCGATTTGATACGGCCCGGCAGCTTGTGGCACCTTGAGAGGCGTTTTGGTGCCGAAAAAAGCGGCTGTTTTGTGAATTTCAAATTCTTGTCGTATACATGACAATGGAGTTTAATATTAATCTTTCAGGGCAGACAAAGTCTATAAAGTGAAATAAGTTGAATGTTGAAATTATAAAAATCAGGCTCGATGGACCAAATACTGCTTGAGCTTGTTTAAAGTAGAACTAAAGTGGAAGCTCTACACAATATAAATTTCAAGATTACTACAATCCGGCTCGATGGACCAAATACTACTTGAGCTTGTTTAAAGTAGAACTAAAGTGGAAGCTCTACACAGAATAAATTTCAAGATTACTACAATCCGGCTCGATGGACCAAATACAAATTAAGTTATTATAGGCGGATTTACAGTTATTTCACACAAAAGTCAACACAATTAAGGTGTACATAGTATCAACTAATAAACATTCGTTACAACTTATCTACCTACTGTATCTTTGTAACCTATTTAATCTTAACCATTAGAAGTTGGTCTTTTTGATTGTTACTAATTACGTATAGATAAACTGTGGGCCATTATACTTTGTAGACTTTTTCAGCTGTTCCATCATTAAATCAGCGTTGTATACATGACCACAACACCACATTTGTGTGTAACATTCGCACATTCGTCGCGATCCTAATCGTCGGGGCCCGCGTCAACGAAATTTAAAGTGACCGTTTGTCGGCGTTGTAACCTAACACACACACTCACATTCAAACGCCACAAAGAGTAGCGTGAACTCCTCTGAGAAAAACACGCTGTAAAATGCCTGTCGCCTCGTCGTGCGGACACAGTCCGTCCGTCGCGTTTCTAGAATATCATTCTGTTATTGTCCAGATCGTTTTTGTTGATAGCGCATCAGCGAGATGTGAGAAACGACGTTTTTCTCCCTTGCTCTCCGCATACAGGGTATTCAAAGTAACATAACCTCGAGCTATGCGAGTTAAAATTAGAGATGGGCCGGGTATTCGGTTTGGATCAGGATACGACCGGATCCCGGATAATGACACCGAGTATCCGGCTGAAAAAGTTTACAGTTAATGCCGGGTACACGGTTATCCGGTACCCAGTAAAGTCATTATCCGGTGCACCTCTAGTTAAAATTGTACACAGCAGCGCTCTCTACTATTTTACGAAATTTTCGAGAAGATTTTTGTATAATTTATAAATGAACATTGGACTCCTTATCTACAGTCTTCAAGGTTTTAAGTTAATATGTAGCATATCAAGAATACAGAGTAACCAAAGTAACATAACCTCGAGATATGTGAGTTAAAATTAAAGATAGCCGGGTATCCGGTTAGGATTCGGTGCCCAGCGGATTCGGTACTCTTTTTAGGTTCCGACAGGATCCCGGACATTGACGCCGAGCATCCGGCTGAAAAATTTTACAGCTAATGCTGGGTACACGGTTATCCGGTACCTGCCAAATCACTATCTGGCGCACCTCTAGTTAAAATTGTACATAGCAGCGTTCTCTACTATTTTACGGGAAATTTTCGAAAAGATTTTCGTGCATTTTACATATGAAGATTGGACTCCTTATCTACAGTCTTCAAGGTTTTTTAAGTTTATTAATTAAACTGTTATTTTTGATAATAGAATTAGGACTCGGGAGGACGTTTGTCTAATTCCCAAAAAGACATGCAACATTACGTAATTTTATGAGTTTTTCTACAATTTCTCACCTATAAAGATAACTTTTTTGAAGTCCCGTTAAGGAAATTTCAGTAATAAAACTATGTAACAAAGCTGATTTTTGTTGGTTTGCTCCTTTTGCCAAGCTAGACGACAAACCGAATTGGCTCATTATTCTAACGAAATCGCCCCCATTAAGGATATTTGGGAGGTATGTCAAAATGCTACGAGACAAATAAAAATTTTGAAGAACGTTCCTCATTCATTTCTAAAACTCCTGTAAAAATTACAAATCGATTCACTAAACCGTTAAAAAGTTATTGAAATTTTAAAAAATTGTAATTTTACACGTCATTTTATGGAGATTCGTTAACCGAACAGATTAAATTTATTTTTATTAACAGAAAAAAAGCTACCAGAAATTTCAAACTTTTGTAATAAGTAACTTGAACTCTAGAGAATCACTTTAGCGTAAGGTTAGTCAAATTCACCAAATGGTTATCGAGGAAAAATTAAAAAATTAGCTGAAAATCTCGTTTTTACTTGATAATATAATGATCATATTTATAATTGTCTGAAGTAAAAGCAATTTTAAAGTTTTAATTATTATTTAAACGTATTAAAAAGTTTTACGCTCATTATTAATAGAGATCGAAAGTAAATATTTTTTGTTTCGAAGTTGAAATAAAGGCATATTCACTGCTAAAAGTCAGTTAAACATTTTCCTATTCGTTATTTCTTATTTTATTCAATGTTTTTGCTCAAATCCCAAATTTTCTCTCAAACCGTATACTTTTTTTGTAGTACAGATAGTATTTATTTACCTCATGATATGCAAAACCTAATTAATCACGAATTTCTAATTTTATGTACTCTTGTCTCCGATTGTACCTCCCAAACATCCTTAAGTTATACATATGATATTAAAATGCTATAGTAAAAAATTAAATTAAATAAGTAGGTTAAGATAAAGATAAATGACGAGACACACCCTGTATCAGTCGACAGTCTCTCCGTTGACGCTGTTTAAATTTAACGAAATGGAATAACGACCGAGATCGTCTCTGGAACGTCTCTTGATTCGTCTACGGTCACGATGTGAATAAATTACCACGTGTACGTCCGTCCAGGAACGTCAAATGGGAACAAATAAAACAGAAGCATTTCTCAGATGGTCTACGAAAAGATTTTATAAGAATGCACCTCAAAAACGGAAATCGAAAATAATGTTTATTACACTTTCATAAAATCATTTATTTATTGAGGAGATTTCTTTGTGGTTAATCTTGCATGATTAATTTAGAAATTCGAAAAAGATTGTTAAAGATGTATGTTTGGAGCGCGGCGCTGTAAGGGTGCGAAACATGGATTGGGACTGCAGGAAAAGTAAAGGTTAGAAGCGTTCGAAATGTGGTGTTACCGGCAAATTATGAGAGTATCTTGGATAGAAACCAGTACAGCGTATGGTCGATATTCAATCAATTTATTTTACTTAACATAAAAATAGAAAAGTATTAGTTTTGGAGAAACAGGACAACCGCTTACCGATAGTAAATATTTTAACGACGATTAGAAGTGAATATACTGAGAAATCCTACCTTCACATCCTTAAGAAGGATAAAAATAAAAATCACATCTTTCTTGAAAGTACTGTGTTGCATGTTACTTCTTTCAGATTGATTGTAAGTACTGACCTGTAACAAAAAAAAGAAAAAATTAAAATTTATTATTATTTACAACGCTTGTATGTTCTAGATTTTTGACACAATATTGTGTGCATTTAGATTTTTGATAATTTTGGCTAATAAAACGGAAATTGGGATAAAAAATTCAACTGACCATATCGAATAGGAAATTAACAATATTATCAATTATTCGAATACCCTAATAACGATACCTGTATCCATAAATTTAAACTAAAACTACATTTGAATTGAAACCTCCAGTTTTTTTGAGGATGTAAGGTTGTAAGGAGTGACTACTATAGATTTTTGGAAGTCACTTTCCAGTGGTTTTTGTCACATTCGTGAAAAGTAACTACTCTTTACACATGAATCAGTGAATTATTAATCAGTTTCAGTGAATATTGACGATATTTACAGTTACATACAATAACAGCACTGCAAATATTAATGAACTGAATTGTTTAATGAATTGAACAACATAATTGAAATCAATGAAATTAGTAGAAAAGAAACATAAATTCACAAAAGAAGCATGAAATCGGCCGGATATAGAACTCGTTCCGGTCCGTGTCACAAGAGAGCATTCTCCCAAAGAAACAATAACTAATGGCTTCTCAAAAATCCCCATCAGGATTTAGAATGGTCTAGCATTTTCGTGGAATAAATTCAACAAGATATTCAACGTGTAAATTGTTGTAAGGGAACGCTAAATTTTTCGAATTACTTACAATTATGGTTCAAATTGTCAACAGGCTTTCTTTCTGACAAGCCATAACCCCTTTCATAATTGTATAGACGTTTTCGATGGGTCCTTTTGTCATTACCCTTTACGAGAGCTATCTATGATAAATTTATTAACCATTTATTACACTTTCAATCGGCAACAATGAGAAAATTGCGGAAATTTTATATCATTATTAAGTTCTAGCCTTCATTCTAAACTTTCAAGCACGCGCATCATCCCTTCTGCCAATGGTTTTGATTTTATGTATGGTTGGGACATTCAAAATACTCACGTCCACTATAACCTATAATTGGGAGACTGGTAGACCACGAAATTATCTTTTAATTTATATAGATTTAGAAACTCCTTCAGAAATCTAGAAATCCTATACTTGGAACTTCAAAACTGGCATAGTCCGCAATGAAACTGTCGCATCTCCTTTCTTCTTTCAACTTACCAACTAGACTAGAGCGGTTGCTGACAGAACGCCTACTTTTAATCTCGATAGACATTATAGGAAATAACGTAAACATAGAAAAGAAACGTCAGATAGGAATTGCAGAGTTGCAGAGCATTGTTTTACAACTAGGGTTGCCACCTTTTCAGGCTTTACATAAAGTATTTCTCGACTAAAAGGTTCAAAAAAAAAGTACTCAGCATGAAAATAAAGTATTTTATTTTTCGTTTTTAAAAACATATTTTTTGTTACACCTAGCAGCCAGTAACAAATTGCTGTCGCTCTTATATACATTAATAGCCTCTAAACATGGCAAACAAAGATTTAAGTAAACTAAAAGTTCATTTTTATTTAGTTTTAATGAAGGTTTATTCCTGTCGTCCCACCACTTCACGTTCATAATAGAGAATACTCTTTCTGTAAATACTGAAGTGGCCGGAACGGACAGCAAAAGTGACACTACTTTGAACAGATTTGGGGAATCAGGTTGTTCAGTAAATATGGCTTGTCATTTTTCTGTGGAATATTATTGATGTAAAAGTACTCTGAATTTCGAATAATCGCTTACAAAATTACAATGTTTACTTAAGGCCTTAAATAAAGTATTTTTGGGTACTTTATGTGTCTTGTAAAGTATAACGTACGCACAGTCGAAATAGAGTACAATACTTTATAATAAAGTACGGATGGCAACCCTATTTACAACTGATAATACCAAAATTGACTAGCAGTCACCCAAATTGGGACACAGGACCGTTTCATTTTCTGTACTTTACAGCTATTCGCTTCGGATTAACTTACTGCTCCTGTCTCTAGTCTTCTTGAGTACTCAGAACCCGTGTATTTACTTCATGATTCCTGTTTTCCTACACTCATCCAATAGAGAAACCGATTCAACCACGCGCGCCTCTAATCAATTACAAGTCCGCCGACAAGATGCGTACACAAAGTCGTTCTTTATTTGTCTTGTAACCGAATCCTGGGCTTTCTGACTGAAAGACGATCCTCGGGCGCGAGTCTGATCTTTTCTCATCTCCCACTTTACTTCCTATATATAATACACGCGTTGTTAACGACAGATTCATTCCTTGGCTCACCGCGATTGAAAGGAGATAAAATAACCCCCGACCATTTACTAACGTATGACAGCATAGATGGTATGCCGTGGTATCCAATTTCTCGAGAAATGTTTGTGTGCATATATTGAACAACAACTTACCAGGGATTTAAATAAGTAGGTGTAAAATATTCCTTTCTAGGACCGCGTCTGCCTTTATCCTGGTATCCTGAATACGGCTACTATGAAACTGACGAATAAACCCCAAAATTTGTTCATATACCTATGCGAATTCCTATTATATAAGGCGATTATACTGAGCATTATCATTGATATGGATTTATGAACTTCATAAATGTACTATACCTATATTATTTGATGTAAATGTAAATTGGTCGAATCTCTGGAAATTTGTTAAAATTAAACGGTTAAAGTTTCAGTTCTCAATTTTTTTTTGCTACGGAACCCTTTCTTACCCACCCTTTTTTGACGGAACCCCATCTCGTTAAAAAAGTATTGTTCAAAATCATTATTGCACGCATATATTTGATGTGCCACCTTAGATTGTTTTCCATTTATCTCAAATATTACGTAAATAAGTACATTGTAGAGCACCGCGCACATTTGGTGAAAGTCGTACAACGTGTTCGCTTTACACCCTTGCAAATTACTTTCTTAAATAGGTACATCATCGCAAAATTATTAAAGAGAATCACTGGTAGCATTAAATTATCAAGTTTTTTTACTGTTATCCCATAGAACTGGTAACAAATGCGGTTGCAATTAATAAGAGCGAGTAGAAAAGGGAGAGACTTCAACGTTAGATCAAGACGGAAACCTGCGCAACGGATTTGCCTAAAATTCTATTGAGTTTTTCTTTTTAAAAATTGAATTATTAGAAGGAATAAGTAGCAGTACGTAAAATTAGGTGTATTTTACCTTCGTGCTATCGAATTTACAAAAAGTATTTTTAAATGCTCTTGTTTGTTTTTTCCACAACTCTATTAAAAAAAGTCCGTTGAACTTCTGCAATTTGGAAAAAATAAAAATTGACTTTTCCACCATGATAACGTGCCTGCTCACACACCGATGCTAGAGTAAGGATTTTTGGCGAAAAACAACACATTAATAATGCTGCAGCCACCGTATTCCCCAGATCTGGCCCCCTGTGACTATTGTTGTTCCAGGAACTTAAAGAGGCCCATGAAATAACGACGCTACACTACGATTGAGGAGATAAAGACGGCATCGAAGGAGGAGCTGGACAAGATCACAAAAAATGATTTTTTGAAGTGCTTCGAGGATTGGAAAGAACGTTGGAACATATTGTTCAAAAAGGGATTCATGAATAAATAAATAATTTTTGAAAAAACAATTAATTCGCGATACTTTTTGAACAGACCTCATAACACCAGTACGTTTCCACGGCTTCTAACCTTTTTATTCTCGCAGCGACTAGATGGGTTCTCGAGTTTTTAAATTAATTGATATCGAGCACAAAACTGATAAAAAGCTGCAGGTTGTTGAATTTCATAACAAAATGCACCTTCGAAAATAAATCATATTATTCACACAACGACACGCCGGTGTAGGCATCGCAGAATAAATTACTCTCACTCCTTCGCATAAATAACTTTCAAATATCATCCTGGCGTATAGAAATAACAACAAATAATAAAATTCCTCCCACGTGTCACAACGCTTTTAGCAGACACTTCCCATTAATGTTAACGACCACTACTATCGCTAAGAGTTCAATGTTATAGTTATTACATTAATGTTTCCAATCTACTATTCGTAAAAGCAAAAAAGTCCGTAACAAAATTTCCATTACAAATAATAACTGAGGAATCGCTTGCGGTTGTTAATCAACTTTTCCCGAAAAAAGTGGTCGTCTCTCGTCGCGATATACCATCATCAACTTGACTCCGAGATGCCCCGATCCCACACCCTTCTGGTCGTTTTTATGGGAATACTTTAAACAGATGGTATTAGCAAACAAACCACGATCTCTATTGCAATTGAAGCACAATATCGATACCGAAATGACCGCTGTTTCCAGAGAGATGTGTAGACGCGTGGCGGCTAATTTTCATTTTCGGTTGCAGGAGTGTCAGCAACGCGAGGGACAACATTTGGCCATCATCTTTGGCACTTTATTTTTTAAAACTTTGATTAAACATACATAAAATTTTAGACAACTTTTAGAAGCGAGTTAGTTTAATATGAAATATTAATCTGAAAATTCACTTTTGAATTTTTTATCCACTACACGCTACCTCAAATTAATGAGGAAAAAATTGTTGCTGTTGTCACACCCCCGCCGGGAATCGAACCCGGGACCTTTGGCTTTACGCACCAATGTTCTGACCACTAAACTACGAGAGGTGACAACAACAACAACGACCAACCGACCTAGAAAGTTAACGATCCGTCGAACTGATGTAACTATATATACTGAATATACTATGATTAAACATACATACAATTTTAGACAACTTTTAGAAGTGAGATAGTTTAATATAAAATATTAATCTGAAAATTCATTTTTAAAGCCAAAGATCCCGGATTCAATTCCCGGCGGGGGTGACAACAGCAACAATTTTTCCCTCATTAATTTGAGGTAGGGTGTCATCATCATAAGGTTGTCAGTCCTAAGACTGGTTGGACACGTACCTCCACTCTTTCTTAACCTGAGCTAAACTTCGCATTTCCCTAAAACTAGAAAAGCTCACATCCTTAACTATTTGCGAACAGTAATCTAATCTAGGTCTACCTCTACCCCTCCTAACTCCTGTTTCTGCCTCTAATATGTCTCTGACTAGCCCTTCATGCCTAAGAAGGTGTCCTACCAACCTATCTCGCCTATTTTTTATTGACTTCCACAGAGTCCTCTGTTCTCCTATTCTTTCCAATACCTCTTCATTTCTAACCTTTTCTACCCACGTTATCCTCATAATCCGCCTATAACACCACATTGTGAAAGCTTCTAACCTTTTCGTTTCCGCCGCGCCCACTGTCCATGTTTCGCACCCGTACAGCGCCGTGCTCCATACATACACCTTTAACAACCTTTTCGGATTTCTAAATTAACCGTACGCGAGCATAGAAGTAGGGTGTAGTGGGTAAAAATTCAAAAATGAATTTCATATTTTATATGAAAACTTTGTCTAAAAATTACCATAAAAGATTTTTTTCTGACTTGTAGTGTTTTTTTATAGAATTCAGAAACACCCTCTACCCTATCTGGACACCCTGTATGTTAAAATTAATGGTATAGGAAATGTTCTTCGGTATCTTTTAGATATCAAAGTATAATTTTTGTGTCCCATTCTTCTTCAAAATACAATTACTGTTCATAGTGCACGTTCCTATAAATAATGAAATGTCGATCATACAACAAAAAAGCGATGAGTCTGCCAAAATTTGTGTTCTGGCGCCAATGATGTTTCAGGTGTAAAAAAGTGTCGCAAGTCGAAAACTTGTTTCGACGTTTTGAGGCGTCAGAGTCGATATATACATACATATATTTATGTAGCCAAAATGTATAGACGACAGGTCAGTAAATTTCCATACAATAGCCAAACGATATTTATTGAAACGCAGATGAACCTTTTTTGTTAAGGAACTTTTTCGATGAATATATTTAAAAGTTTTCAGAATTTTGGAAGAGTAAAACAAAAGCATAGAGTCGCAATATACGTCCACCGCGCAGCACGACCTAGAGGCTTAGACTGGAGACACACCGGATAGTGATTTTGCCGGATACCGGATAACCGCCGGATACTCGGCAGAAACACTACTGTTCCAAAAGTCGTTTAAACATTAAATCGTAATGAAATATTAATTCTTATTGGTAGGCGAATTTTCAATAAAACGGTTGAGTCAAAATCGTTGAAACGAGCCTTTAATATTTATACAGGGTTTGTCCGGAAAGTAATAGGACTGAATCGATTAAAAAAAATTTATTGAGCCAATCGTACAATTCTTTAAAAACTTTCAAAATAGGCTCGTTCTGTGTCGATGCAGCGCTGCCAGCGAGTTTTCCGAGCATTGAAGGCGTCACGGAAGGCATTCTCCGGAATAGCCTTAAGAGTAGCGGTGCATGCTGCTTGGATGCCCTCTGTCGTCTGAAAATGCTTGCCTTTCATCTGCCTTTTCAGACGAGCAAACAAAAAGTCCGGAGGGACCACAATCTGGACTGTAGGGCGGCTGCGGAAGCGTTGGGATGCCGGCCTTGGTCAGGTAGCTGTCCACAAGAAAGGCGGTGTGAGACGAGGCGTTGTCGTGATGCAACTTCAAGTCGGCTGCGATGTCTTGTCGGACCCGATTGACCCGTCGTTTCAGTCTCTTGAACACTTCCACGTAAAACTTGGCGTTGACGGTTTGTCCAGGGGGAACAAATTCATGGTGGACGATGCCTTTCATGTCAAAAAAGACAATGAGCGTCGTTTTCACTTTGGATTTGCTCATTCTTCCCTTTTTTGGGCGAGGAGACGCCGGCGTGTGCCACTCGGAAGATTGCCTCTTTGTCTCGGGATCATACTCAAAGATCCATGACTCGTCACCTGTGATTACGTTATTCAAAAATTTTCGGCTTGCACCATTCACAGAAACACGTCACGCGAAAAAGCCAGTTCTGACTCTCCAAGTGCTCGGAGACAACTCACCAGCCGCTCGTTCGTTATCTAGGAATGCCCTCTACCGAATCCAGTCGGTGCGCGCACGCTTCGAAGTACACTCGCGGCGGAAAGAAATCAGTCCTATTACTTTCCGGACAAACCCTGTAAACACTAAACGTCTGCAAGGTGGCTAAATCATACTAATAAGTTATTGTTAATCAAAAATGTGACATATAATTACGACGTTTAAAATTGGCATAGTTCGCAATTAAACTGTCGTATTTACTTCCTTCTTGTAACTTACTAACTTGGAATATCGTAAACATAGAAAAGAGATGTCAAGTAGCAAAAAGAAATAGCATTACACCGAATAATGTGTAATAGAAAGAGATGGAGGCAAGCAGAATTTGAGAATGTTACCAGCATTTTCAGGAATTTAAGAAAGCACAGACATTTGTTTAAAGATATAATTCCAACTAGACAGTTGTAAAGCCGACCCTGATCTTTTGCGTACCTAAGCAACTTTTAACCGCTGCATCTCTTACAGAAATTGTAACAGTTCGGCCATATCGATGTATTCTTATTTAAGAGAAAACTAATCATAAGAACTATACCGAAATAACAAACAATTTAGTATAGTAATCGACAAATAGTACAAATTAGGACAAACGACCTACCCTAATACAATCTTAATTATTACTCCTATATCTAGATCTCATGATCTTAATAGGATAATTGGCAAATTCGTGTCATATCATCGAAAGACATGTTGTTTAAATAAACATTGGTAATCATGCAACATTTGTTGTTAATTTGTCCTTATTCGACAATAATTAGATACTCTAACGACTTGTGTTGAAGACATGTTTTCTCTTATCATATACAGGCCTGACGCTGGAAGCTGGCGGAAATTTTAAAATGGCGTGGATGCGCAGTGGCAAAAGTAGGCAGTTTTAGGTATAACGATTGCAGCCCTCTTTCTTCAGTATTTCTATCAGAGGCGTAAATTAAATATTTAAAAATAGGGATCAGTGAGCAAGTACTAGACGTACAAACAGAATAATTAATTGTTGATGTTGTAGTACCTTATTTACTCCACTTGGTATTGTCAGGCAGTGCAGTTTTAAGGAAACTCAAAAACCACAACATATTTCACAATTAATTAAATATTTCATAGTTATAAAGTTGCAATTCTTTCAAGATTCATAAGACAGATATCGACTTCATTTATTTGTAAAATAAGCATATTGGCATTCTGCAACAACGAAACAGTTAGCGAAAAGAATTTTTTCAAAGAATTATCCATGTACAAGCAGAAATTAACGCAAGTTCGATAGTTCTGGTTACTATGAAAATTATAAAACTTCACGAAGTCATGCAAAAAGCCAAAAAGAAGGTTTCTATCCTAGTTAGTATCGGAAATTTCATCAGTTTCCACTAAATCAAAGAAACTTCTAGAATCTTTGAATGATCCATATTGAACTATGTACAAATAATCACTGATTCATCAATAAGTTCAATGCGTGAACGGGGGCGATGGTCTAATCGCGGACAGTCGACTCAGGATCGCGTTAACGAAAATATTCTACTCTTAACGAATAACCAGTAAGAAACCCTAAGTGTTGGTGACACTACCTCCTGGTCAAGATGATTGTAACGCTCCTATTAACGTATGTCATTTTGTTAACTTTTAAGGTGTGTTGATCTGTATTGAGAGAATGATCCCTTTTATAAACGTTTTTGTTCAATTTTCATTTGCAATGTTATTTATCTTAATTACTTTTTGGTCTCGTTGTGTGTCCTGATGTTGAGGTGGTTAAATAATAGAACGCAGAATAACGATAACAACTTTAATAAACAAGAACAAAAAAAAATGAAGACTAGAATTAAGAATGTAGAATGGTGAAGTTGACATTAGGAAGGATAAGTCAGAACTGATTTTAGTTTTTGAAAAAGAGATCGTAAGAAGGGTGATAAGGAGGAGTTAGAAATAAGTTAATTAAAGTAGGGAACCAATAAGATGGTAGTAAAACCTGGAAATTTAGTTTAGAAGAAATACCTAGAAGTTAAGTTTGACCCCAAATCACCGAAGAAACTGACCATAAAACTGCAATTAGGAAAAGTAAGAATTATAGACGTCATGCAGTTAGTATACAGAGTTGAATTGTTAAAAGGGATGATAGCAAAGTACGTAGGCAATTAAATAGTCGTTTAGCTGAAGAATAGGTATAGAGTAGGTATAGAATAGAGTAAGTATAAAAATAGAATTATAAGAAAAGAATATTTACACAATAATAATACAATAATACAGAAATTCCAAACACACAAATACATGCATCACAGACATACCAAAAAATATATACAACCACACACTCAATACCTTACTCTAAAAAATTAATTACTTTCTTAAAAACTATCAAATCGCCACAACAC
>NW_020442428.1:803277-812665 GCF_000699045.2 Agrilus planipennis
CGTGCTGTCAAACCTACACTAGCAAGGAGATCGGGCTGAAACTATAGCTACAAGCTATCCAAGGATGGTACTATAGAATGTCACCTCAAGGTAGGCCTAGTGGCGTCATCTCTTGGTTAGGCCGGAAACTTATCAATCCACCCTCGTAAGCCTCTCTAAACGTAATGATGCATCAACAAATTACGCCAACGTCATTATTCGTTACACCATCGTCACAATGGCTGAACTTAAAGCGTACATCAAATCGCATATACAGGGTGTCCCAGGATAATCTAAGTAAAGCAACACAAAATATATGTGAGTGCTGTGGAATGTAACATAATAAACACTTAAAACCCGGTATTTAGATGATCAGTGATATTTCAGACAAACAAACAGATAGACAGACAGACAGACAGACATATTTGAAATTCATGAACTTTAGTTTCTTTCCTAAATTTGCACAGAATAAATTTTCCTTCAGTCCAAACTTGAAGGTCCTAGCGCAACTAGAAGTACACCATAAGATTCGAAGATCAGTGATACTTCTGACAAACAGGTACTTAGACAAACAGACGTATTTTAAATTCATGACTTTCATTTTTTTTTCACAATATGCATCATGAGACCTTTTTGCAGTCCAAATTTTAAGGTCTTAGCTCAACTAGACGTGCGTCTTGGGCTTCCATGATCAGTGATACTTTTGACGGACATCAAATAGGCAGACAGATTTTAAATCCTTTATTTTAATTGTTTTTCTGAATTTGCACAAAAAGTTCATTCTTTAGCTTAAGAAAGGCCCTAGTTCATCCAGCAGTGCTCTACAGATTTTGAAAATCAGTAATATTTTTGATAGACATATCTGAAATTCGTAAATTTCAGTGTTTTCCTGAATTTGCACAGAATTTTCCTTCAGTCCAAATTTGAAAGTCCTAGCTCAACTAATACAAAATAAGATCCAAAGATCAGTGATGCTTTTTACGGACAGACAGACAAACAGACATAATTTTAAATTCATAATTTTCAGTTCCTTTTTTCTCAATGTGCATCATAAGATCTTTCAGCAGTTCAAATTTTAAGGTCTTATTAGCTCAACTAAACGTGTCTTAGGATTCGATGACCAGTGATACTTTTGACGGATGGACTTCAGACAGGCCGAAAAACCTATTTGAACTTTGCTATATTTGTTTTTTTTCTTCCGAACCTGGACAACAAATCTTCATTTAGTCCAAATTTGAAAGCACTGGATCAACTAGAAGTGTTCTATAGATTTTGATAATCAGTGATATAGACAGATCTATTTTAAATCCTTAATATTCAATTTGCACCTAAAAGTTCACTCTTCAGTTTAAGGAAGGCCCAAGCCCAACCAGCGGTGCCCTACAGATTTTGAAAATGAGTGTTATTTTTGACAGACAGACAGACACGGATAATGAAGTGATCCCTTTTTTTGAAGGTAAGAAACCTGAAAACAAGACAATTCGAACATATCGAAAAAGATCGCATAATCGTGAAAAAATCCGTACTTGGCCGCCCGGTATAAAACATTCGTTGGTCTATACAGTGCTGTGCTGTACACTAAAAAAAAAGCGGTTCCAATCGTTAATTGTTTGATTCCACACAGTTCGATGGCTAAAGTGCTAAAGGCGCGGCGCGGCCAACCGCGACAACAAAGAAATCGTGTTGGATCGGCTGTCCATGGGTAACTATACGAAAAAGAACAGCGCGTTTCGTTGAATGTTACCTGATGGTTGATATGGTGTCAATCGAAACGCGACGAGGACACGAAAAAAACATCCGCCGGTCGCTAGGACAATGGTTCATCATCAAGTCCGGCTATGCGCTAATAGAAGAATAAAAAAAAAGTAAGAAGATTCGGACGAACGAATTTGTAATTGAAATATTAAATCAAGCATCAGATATTTTGAAATTAAGGGCATGTGTTCTTTTACGGTTTCTTTTAATGGTAATTTAGAATTCACCCTTACAAACATTTTAAAGCAGTGTACCGTAGATGCACCCTGAAATTAACCTAATTAAATGCAGGGTCGGACATAATAAACTCTCAGAAGCCCTTAATCAATCGAATGTTTTAAAGGTAGCTCGCTTTGCAAATATTCTCTTAATCGACCAGCTGAATTGCGATATGTAGGATAGGATAACAGGTAACTTAATATGGAATAAACGGTTAGCAAACAACAAAGAATATCACAGGTTCTAGATTCGAGAATTTATGTTTGATTTTTTACTATTTTTTTTTCTTGTGAATGTTATTCACCCCTTGATGATTAGGTTATAATCACTTTAGGTCGCCCTGACTAACTAATCATAACCTTACCTTCAATGGATGTATAATATTAAAAAGACAAAAAATGTAGCCTTTAATAATGTAATTTTCGAAAAAATTCATTTTCACCACTGACATTTATAGTGGCTATCCCTACTACTCCTTCCGTTCTGACTTATCATACTTCTTAGATACCTAACCTAACCTAACCTACAATCAGCCAAATAATACGAAAAAATTGCAGAAAGTATGTAGGTACTCGACAGAATACAGACAACTTCGAATTATTTTATTCGATTAAGCTAACGTGCCTATGACGTTGAGGTTGGCTACGCCGGGA
Source organism: Agrilus planipennis (assembly GCF_000699045.2). Taxonomy (NCBI): domain Eukaryota; kingdom Metazoa; phylum Arthropoda; class Insecta; order Coleoptera; family Buprestidae; genus Agrilus; species Agrilus planipennis. Next base: position 805,884 of record NW_020442428.1, read on the forward strand.
TTCGTTTTCAGCAAGTAGATATCCACACAAGTGGACCTTGTTGGAGCATACGTAATCCTAAAATGTAGCATCGTGCTACAGATGGCGTTTACTGCGCCATTTGTAGTATTTTCTAAAACGCACTGTTAAGACAGCAGGTAAAAGTTGGTCTGTGTTCTGTCGGAGCTGCCTGCGACGCGCTGATGAGATTCAAAAAGATCGAAATCGCGATCCGCGTCTGGCAGTTTCGACAGAATACAGATCACTTCGAATTATTTTATGTAGGTACTTGTCCGAAATTTCTTACGCCTTTTTCAAAAAAAGATCCCGCTCTTTGATGGTCACACATTCGGTTTTGAACTTGCCACTAGCGTATACGTAAATCCGGCACTGCACATATGTGCATGGCGTGATATTATACAAATTTATGTTGAGGCTTTTCGATGACCATCGCAGTAAATATGTGACAGCGTAAGGATAAGATTGATGTGTCTGTTGTAATTGTATGGGTCCGTCTGTGAATAGAAAAGAACAAATTACCACGGCAGGCCTTGACTAGCGATTAACTTCACACCTGCAAGCGTTTTACGTCCACGGTTTCAAAACGAATGAATATAATGCGCATTCGTAATCTGATTAAGATGATGAAGTTTCGAGCATCCCTAAATTTATTTCTTGGATCGGTTTAAAAATAAGTCCGGGACAGGTTTTACGATTAACGGAGATGGGTTTTAATGAGATTATTAATTTGAATAGTAATGCGCGTTGTTTTGTAGTGAGTGTATGGGATTATCCGAGTCGAAAATGATCAGATATTTCGATAGAAACTATTAGATTACCATGTATGATAAAAAATTCGCAGGTAAGCAACACATTTTATTTTCGGTCAGTATAATATTTCGGATTACGATTAAAGAGACTAACTTTATAAGGAATCGGGTCTTAAAAACCACATGTACAGGGTGATTCAGAAATAAGGAGGAAGCTTGCAAGACTATAAAACAAGAAAATTAAGTAAATGTTTTGTGTCCAAAAGTTCACCCCGTTTTTAAGAAAAACGTATTTGAAAGAACAATCAACAGCTAGTCCGGCCCTGGTAGGATCAAGCAAGGACATGCAACACTGCAACGCTGCATTCAATAAGCTGCTACTTTTGTTTGCATTCCAATTCGTTTGCAAGGTTGTAGGCTCGTATTACGTATGTATGTGGACAGTCGAAGTCATTACGTCAATGTGTCAGTGGCATAGGTCAGTGCAAAATTGTGCATACTCTCCGCAATGAACAAAGTAGTTATTAATTAACTGTTACTGAAATGGGCGTCCAAATATTATTATGTGCAGAAGTGTAATAGCAAGCAGTTAATATCTACTTTACACAATCTGTAGTCAATATTACCAACTAATTAATAATGAAAAATAACAAGAAATACGAATCTTCATTTACGGTTATCACTCGCGCAATAACAATAGTTTTTCCTTGTAATGGTGTGCATTGGTTTTTGTTTTGAATTAACTATAATACCTGTTATAGATGGTTGGGGCTGCGGTCAAGTCGCGGAACCAGTTGCGTGATCGAACAACGTACAAATTGATTCCGAGGGCTACTATTTTGACACGGTTTGTTTAATCCATTTTTTTATCGCATCGTATCATTACCATAAGTACACTCTCATCCCTCAATGTCAGAACGACGAGCATGTGTACTAACTTGCATTTACACGATCGATTCGTCTGATATCGCGTACGGATTTTTGTATTTTTTTTTTATTTAACATGCACAATTGTACCATGGACACGCGTGCAGGCAGCCAAGGCGATGTGTTTATGGTGTGATTATTTTAATTTTTAATGGACTGAGCACGCCGTCTAATGTAGCCGCTTATTATGACAACAGACAAAAAAGGAAATCCTTTCTTATAATGGATATATTCTGTTACTAATTAGTTAATTAGTTTTAGGACGCATTTGTAATAAACTAATCATAAAATTAATTAACTTGAGTACATTATTCAAATTGATTGAATATTAGACAGTAGATTTTTGAGTTAAATATTGTCACGTATTTAAACACCTTCACGCACTATTACTACTTTTATTTAAATAGTTGCTGACTAATTAACACTCAATTAGATCAGTAGTCTTTGAACTACCGTCGGCGAAACAGTCAATCGGGAACAAATTGTGAAAATTACCAAGCAAGGAAATTCAGTTCAAACCATACTGGAAGAGATGTCATCCGTTTTCAGGGACTTTTGCTCAGGTAAAACCATGGTTTACAAGTGGCATACCCTCTTTAACCAAGGCAGGGACTCACTTGAAGACGATCCACGGCCAGGCCGGCCGGAAATTTTTTAAAAGTTGAAAAATTAATAATGGAAGATGCCCGATTTAGGAAGAAACAACTCACAGAATTGTAAGAGTATCAGATACAACCATTTTTAAAATTATTCACGATCATCTTGGCATGACTAAAGTCAGTGCAAGATGGGTGCCGAGAATGCTCACCCCGTCTCAAAAACAACAGCGTATGGAGTATTCTCGCGCGTTTTTGCACCTCTGTAGTGAAGATAAAGATAGAGTTTTCAGTCGAATTGTTACTGTTGACGAAACTGGGGTTCATCATTATGAACCTGAGTCCAAACAGGAGTCTATGCAGTGCTACAAAAGAGGCAAATCACCACCCAAGAAGTTTAAGGTGTCACAGTCGGCTGGGAAAATCATGGCGACAGCCTTTTGGGACTCAGAAGGGATCCTGTTGATCGATTATAAAGATAAAGGTGTCTCCATAACCGGAGAATACTATGCTTCAATACTAGAGTGGTCAATGGAAGCAGTCAAAAATAAAAGGAAGAGGAAAATTGACCAAAGATGTCCTTTTTCTGCATGTGCGCTTGTTCACAAGAGCCGTGTTGGGATGGATTTCTTACAGAAGGCGGGCTTTTAAAATTTTGGCTCACCCACCCTACAGTCCTGACGTAGCTCCCAGCAATTATTACCTATTCCCAAACCTTAAAATAAGTCTTCGTGGGAAGAAATTTTAAAGCGACGAAGAAGTGAAGGATGCAGTTTCGGCGTATTTTTCAGACAAAGACAAAACATTTTTTTTCGAAGGTTAACGTAAGTTAATTGAAAGATCGTAAAAATGTATAAGGGTAGCACGTGAATATATTGAAAAGGAAAAATAAATTCGTACTTTTATTTTCACTTCTTACCCCCCATTCCGCGAACTTAAAAACGCCCCCTGGTAATTTAAATATACTGAGGTATAAAAACCGGCTTCAAACTAAAATGTTAACAAATAACGAGGTTGTGTTAATTCTTCCAACTACATACTTTTTTAGCAAATTTTCCACCTTTGGAGGTAGAGTATTTTCCTCAAATTCAGATGGAACCACTCTTGAAATATAACCAATACAAAAGAACTATTAAAATCGGCTCATACCAGACAAAGAATTGATCGAATTGAGAAACTTCTCTTTTGTTGAAGTCGATTAAAAATTTGTCCACATTTTTGGATATTGGGATTATGTTGAAATCTCGTATTGAGCTTTTATTAAGACGGAAAATGTTGTGTTAGTTCTTGTGGAATACTGTACAAAAGAGAGTAATCTTAACGACAACAATAAACCAAAAAAATGTGAGACTTCACGCGGTTTATGAGTCGCCTAATCTTTGTCAACCGTTCTTTTCCTTTTTTCTTTTAAATTGAATGGCGATGGAGTGAGGCGTGAAGAACAGGTTGACCCACGTTGCGCCTCTCTTTTACCCACATCCGAATATGAAGGAATTGTTATGCAAATCATCAAAAGCGACAATATATGGCCTGTTTTATGGTTTTCTCGGAACGCGTTTATTACTTACTGCGGCATGCCATCACATATATTGTTCACGACTGCGAGTTAACATTAGAAAATGTTGAATTTGTCTCGTATAATATAAAATAAAACCGCACACTTCCCTACAACGAAAATTAATTTTGAAAATGTCTCTTAGAAACATTTAAGCTTTACGTAAACAGAATTTTACTAATTGTAAAGTCACATTCTCTTTATAGGTAAATGTAAATAACTAAAATTAGACTACCTCCTTCCCCAAGTGATAAGACTTTTATAATTGAAAATACTTCTGGGGTCGTGTATATGGGTTCTTATAACTTATGAAATATATAATCGCCAAGCGGTAGATCTGATGATTGATCGATCGACAGTCGAAAATTGCTACATTCTTACCCCAGGTCTCCGGGATAAATATTCGATAATTTAATGGACGATGGGGGACTGGGAACAAGTAAAAAAAGTAAAAAAAAAAAGAATACACACCTTGGATAAGAAAGAGACGTTAGAAATGCGTTGTTTTTTTGTAGTAGAACAGAGGACACCTTATCAGACATACATAAAGCACTAGTTAGAGACGTTAAAAGCAAAAACGGGAGTTAAAAGGGCCTAAGGAAGATTTAGATTAGATCACTGTTAGTAAACAGACACTTATAGAGATGTAGGTTATCCTAGTTTTTGATTGGCTCATGATGGGAAGAACTAGAGATGTGTCCAACCAGTCTCCAGGTTGAAGACCTTATGATGATGATATATGGAAGACTTACGTTATAGTTCTTATCACTAGCAAGATTTACGACTTTCTCCCCACTTCTTTTGTCAGCAAAAATAAAAAACCTCTACGACTTCTCAATACAATTTAAAAGTTGAAAGAGATAATAATCCACTTTTATAATAATTATTTCATAATATCATATTTTAAGAATGCTGATTTTGATGGAATTTCATTCAATGTAATGCACATGGTGTTTCTGAAATAAGTAGGAAGCTTGCAGGAGGATAGGGTAATATAAAACAAGAAAATGAAGTAAATGTTTAGTGGTCCGAAAATCCACCGTTTTCGAGAAAAACGTATTTGAAGGGACAGTCCGGCCCTGGTAGAATCACCTATGGAAATACGACACTGCAACGCCGCATCAATCTTGCAGGAGGATAGGGTAATATAAAACAAGAAAATGAAGTAAAAAAATTAAGGAATGTTTGGTCCGAAATTCCACCGTTTTCGAGGAAAACGTATTTGAAAGGACAGTCCGGCCCTGGTAGAATTACCTATGGAAATACGACACTGCAACGTCGCATTCTACTAACTGCAACATCCGTATTGGGCGAGTATTTCCTTTGTATTTTGTGATCTTGATACCACGTGAAGCCGTACTTCAAATAGTATTGATGCATATTATTAGCGATAAACAAACTAGTTATTTAATTAATTGTTATCGCAACGATACGACTATTAGTAGGCACTGGTATTTACTTTATTAGTCGTTCAACAATCGTCACTGTTTACAATTTTAATTGATTTAGTTGCTTAGTTGTTATCGCCATTTCTCTATACGTCGCCAATTCACGGCCAGGGCCGGCTTCTTCATATAGATTTTTTAGTTCCTTAAACATGCTATTTCATTTAGCTAACAACCTCTAAAGCTTGCGAGTTATTTCAAAAACACCCTGTACAACCATGCAGATATTTGCACGCCGCTTCGTTGGAGATTGTCAGGTGCTGGCCATTTTTTTGGAAATTGGAATGCGGCTGGTGTTGGAACACAGTTTCGCGATCGAGCGTACAAAATCGAAATGACCGATCGGCGTTGGCGCTGTCTATAATCGTACGTGTTTTTTGGTATTGCATGTTCGTTAACATTTCGTCTCGCTCAAACAAATTGAATAAAGGCAAATGTAAGCGTTACATTTTCCAACTCGTTCAATTGCGGTCCAGAAGTAATTTACAGCGAGCTGAACAATACAAAACCATTGTAACTTCATAACATTAGTAAGTGGATGCAAATGTGCAGATGTAAATTGTGTAACGATTACATTGCTGTGTATTTTAAATATTTGTCGTATTAATAAATTAATGGTTGTACTATTATTTTTAGTTCCAATTAGAAATTTAGCACTAATTAAATAAACTAATCAAAAGCTAACTAAAGGAATGGTGATAAAACCTTTTGGTTCAAGATCCCAGAGCCGCCAGACATTACTTACATTCTGACAATAACGTCACTATGGCATATACAAACCTAACCTAACCAAATAATAACGTCACCAATGCAAATACATCAGGCGATCACACTAGAACCGTGTAAATACAGATAACTCTGATTCTCAGTTTACTAACGTCTTTTATTCTTTTATTTTGATTCTATTATATTTATTTAGAAAGCATTAGTTTTATATACTTCCTAGTACAATATCGGAATTTCATACAATTCCTAGGAAATGTGTCTAATATCAATGAATCTTTATAGATTTCCTAAATAGTCTTGGAATTGTACTTATTTCCTGGGAATTGTATACAATTCCTAGATTTCATACATTTGTGGCAACATATACACTATGTATGGAATAAGTCCGCCCCTGGCACAGTTCTCGACCCAAAAGATTTTGAAATACCTCTACCATTTTTGAGGGTCTATCACTTGGAATGAAAGGTTCGACCGAAATTAACAAATAACTTCTGTGTTATTGAAAGATTGTACAAAATAATTTGGTAAATGTCTAGATGATGGCCCCCATCCCCGAAATGGGTGGGGGTGGGTGGGATCGAAAGAGGAGGTCTCCCCCGCCACTGTACCATAAAAAGTTCGTTGTCATCTCACCCCCATCAAAAGTTATGGGGGTTCAAAGTTAATAAATATGCCAATTTTTATACATTTCTAAGCATGTAAATATTTATATAGTCATTCTTAAACAATATTCAAAGGTAAAACTAATGAAAAATACATAAAAATATTGAGAAAGTTATATAAA
>NW_020442428.1:812788-897995 GCF_000699045.2 Agrilus planipennis
CCTATTGATAAAGATATTTAAATAATGTTTTATATAACATTCTCAATATTTTTATGTATTTTTCATTAGTTTTACCTTTGAATATTGTTTAAGAATGACTATATAAATATTTACATGCCTAGAAATGTATAAAAATTGGCATATTTATTAACTTTGAACTCCTATAACTTTTTATGGGGGTGAGATCGCCACCAACTTTTTATGGTACAGTGGTGGGAGAGACCTCCTCTTTCAATCCCCCCCCCATCCCCACCTCTTAAGGGGGTGGGGGCCATCATCTAGACCTTTACCAATAATTTTCATAAAAGCTCCTTCTAATATGAGAGATTTCCAAAAACGAACTTGCTTTTGTTATTAGTTGGATCAAGTTAACTGATCGTGAGACAGGACTCATGCATGTGTATTGTACAGTTCACACACTCGCGAAAGCGAGAGCGTGACCAATTGTCAGAGCCTAAACAGAAACGCTAAACGACACTGTTGGCGTGGCTGTTTGCCGTTCCGAGTCCTGCCACCGGTCCGGCTTGTCCTGAAGGTCTCGGCCGTTTCGTCGCGAACAAACCGAAAACAAGTAATAAGCACGATTATCAGGAGGGCCGAGACGGTGGAAGAGAGAGAGTCTCCGCTGCACAATGTCATGTAACAGTTCGTGCGTTCGCGAACGAATTGCCGTGGTGCTGCATCGCACACGGACGCTATGTAAACGAGCAACAATTAGCCAAGAACCTTTTTATTGCCCACACGCACACACATACTCGTTCGTACCTACATAGTATGTGTACGGTTCAGGCACGTACATGATTACATTAACGATAAGCAGTAGGAAGGTGTTTTGTGAGAATTTAGATTGAGGACAATAAGGCAGGTGACTATTTGGTTGCAACGATTTTCTGCAACGATTCATTTAGAAATTTGAAAAGGTTGTTAAAGATGTATGTTTGAAATATGGACGGTGAGCGGAAAAGATAAGGAGCGTTCGAAATGTGGTTTTACAGGCCAATGATGAGGATACTGTGGATAGAGAAGGTTAGAAATGAAGAGATATTATCGGGTTGTTCGGAAAGTCATTTCCCGACAGAGGATTTAATTGTATTCTTTTGCACCCAACTTCACATTTAAGCCGTATAATTTTTATATGCTTTGAGAGCTCATATAGCAAGGCTTGTGTGTGAAAAATTCCAATTAATTCTACGCAGTAGTTTTTGGTTGGTGCCCTTTTAAATATGGAGAGCGATAAGCAGCATTTTCGACATATCTTACTGTTTTACTACAGAAAGGGTAAAAATGCTGTTCAAGCCAGAAAGAAATTGACTGATGTGTATGGAGAAGGTGTGTTGACAGTACGCCAGTGCCAGAACTGGTTCGCTAAATTTCGATCCGGCAATTTTGATGTCGAAGATGCACCACGTTCGGGAAGGCCGGTTGAAGCTGATAAAGACGCGATAAAGGCATTAGTTGATGTGAACCGGCGAATAACAACACGTGAGATCGGATTGAGGTTAAATTTATCAAATTCAACAGTTTATGACCACTTGAAAGGCCTGGGATTATCCTCGAAGCTCGATGTATGGGTTCCCCATGTTCTCACAGAGAGAAATCTGTGTCGCCGCATTGACGTCTGCGATTCGCTTCTCAAACGTCACGAAAATGATCCGTTTTTGAAGCGCATCATCACTGGGGACGAAAAATGGGTTGTATACAACAACGTCAAACGCAAGAGGTCATGGAGCAAAAAAGATGAACCGGCTCAAACCATTTCCAAAGCCGATATTCACCAAAAAAAGGTGATGCTGTCTGTTTGGTGGGATTTTAAAGGAATCGTTTTTTTTTAGCTTTTACCGGATAACACAACGATTAATTCGGAAGTCTACTGTCATCAGCTGGACAAACTGAATGATGCACTTCAACAGAAAAGGTCAGAACTAATCAACAGGAAAGGTGTAGTGTTTCACCAAGACAACGCGAGACCTCACACAAGTTTGGTCACTCGCCAAAAGCTTTTACAGCTTGAATGGGATACAATGCTACACCCACCATATTCTCCAGACCTGGCACCATCGGATTATTATTTGTTCCGGTCACTCCAAAATTTTTTAGACGGTAAAACCTTCACCTCAAATGAGGAGGTCAAAAACCTCCTCGATCAGTTTTTTGCCAGCAAAGACCAAAAATTTTATGAGCGTGGAATTATGCTACTACCAGAAAGATGGCAAAAGGTGTTGGACCAGAACGGTCAATATATAATTTAATAAAGTATTTGTTTATTATATGAAAACTGTCTTTCATTTCCCCCAAAAAAAAAAAAAGAAATGACTTTCCGAACAACCCTATAATATAGTCGAAATAGATTGATAGGCATGAAGGTTTAGTCAGACATATTACACCCTAGACAAAAATTTTCAATCCCGCTCCAGTCTCTCACAGTCTCTCAGTTATTTCCTAGGTGTTTTTATGGATCTCTCAAAGTCTGTGTGAGAGACCCGAATGATAAAATTGTTAATTCAGAGATTCGAGTCTCTCACAGAGACTGAATGAATAAAACTGAAAAATTGAGAGACTCGAGTCTCTCGCAGAAAGACCGGGATCTCTGAAACATGTCGAACTTAGAAACTTATAACTATGTCTATCGAGACACCACTTATTCGAGTCTTTCGTTCAGAGACTGGATACGAAATGAGGATCTCTCTATGAGTGACTCGAGTCTCTCGACAGTCTCATTCAGCGACACCAGAGAGACTCGATGAGAAACGGAGACTCGAGTCTCGCTTTCAGAGACTCTGAGACTGAACATTTTTACCTCGGGGAGCCAAAAACAGGAGTTAAGAGGAACAGAGGTAGACCTAGCAAAGATTACTGTTCGCAAATAGTTAAGGATGTGGGATGTTCTAGCGTTTAGGGATATGCGAAGATTAGCTCAGGACTTAGGACTGACGACCTTATGCTGAAGAAATATAAATTAATTTTTTAAAATTATTTTTTTCAAAATTATAGGTTCAGTAGTTTATGAGAACAGGAGGGTGTCAATTTTCATTTATTTTCTTAAATAACTTTGGAACTATTTATTTTAAAATTATAAAAAGACAAATATTTGATATTACGAAATGATTTCGTCGGAGGACATTCATTCACAGTCACTGTCATCCTATTGTAATGGATTTTCTAGTATTTCGTTTTATTTATATAACGAGTATTTACGGGTATTACCAGTAAGTTGTTCACATACCAACTAACTAACTCCGGCTGTCATCCAGAGGCCTATTTAAGTATATTGTCATCATCGAATTCATTCGAACAGTTTGCATGTTTCTTGAAAATTCCAAAACTTCTATTGTTAAGCAGGTAAATATGTGTCACTCAAAAAAAAAAACATTCCATGTTCTAAATAGATGCCTGAATAGTCAGCTAATTCTATCTATTAATTCAGAAAAATTGAAAACGACGAAAGGATCACAATTAATTGCTTAAAATGTCTAATAAAAGGGAAAGTAAAAAATTATTGACCGGCACCTCCGCCAAAATTGTTTATTCTACACCTACGGCGAACCATTCACTAAATACATAAAAACACCCTTCAAAAGTTCTAAAGTGCATTCATTGGGCTTCTATTATTTTATTATTTATATTAAAGTATAACTCAAGGTATTTGTATTGATTTTCTTATTTACCACGTCGTATTTTTTAGAAGATGATTTCGCCCTTCGATGACTGCATGTAATACAAGGATACGAACCTTTATTTAATTCTCAACTGGTGTATACGTTTTACTTACGATCAGTAAAAGTCGCACAACGAAAATAAAGAACTACGAAAATTATCGTTTCTGTCAGTTGTGTTGCTGAAAATTGCGAATAATATTAAAAAATTCGAATTGTTCGAAATTTGAAATATCGGCTTGATTATCCTATCAGCAGCAAAGGACTTTTTTAAAATTTCCATTGATTAAACTGACTCCGTAACAAAACCTAAAGGAGTCCAGATCATACCCCGTTATTAGACACAACGCATCGACATTTTTCAATCATCGAATATTTGTCTTTTATGTATTTATTCTCATTTACATATGGCCTAGACTAAGAGGCCTAACAAACTTTGACTGTCAACCCTGAGACCGTCAGATTTCTTACTCAACGATTTTATTTTTCATGAGATCATAGACTTTACATGTTGTCCGACCACCGTAAGGAGAAGAGTCTATAAAGGTTCTATTTTTTTCTTAACGCAGTATTAAACTTCACTAACGTTCAAATTATTGCATGGTGCATAAAACTGTGTCTTCTTTAAACAACGTAGCGCATACACTTGTAGAAATGCCTACAACGAAAAACGAAAAAGCAAGATCACTTCTTGCTTTCGTTTGGTGTGCACGGAGATGAATTTAAAGGTACCTACCAACATAAATTCGCAACGAATTCGGATGAGAATAAAAAAACCTCTGTATTCGTTCACAGACATGACCGTCGTCGTCGGAAAGAGTCGCGCTCAAAATGGTCTTTTTGTTCTCGAAGAAAGAGGCGCCTCGAAGTTGTAGACCGATTGTATTCATGTCAAGTTCGTGATCGCGGTTCGAACCTCACTGCCTCTCGGGGTCCACAAAAAAAATTGTTTTTTTTTTCTTAACCTTTTGCTGTATACAGCGCGAGGAGCACAATACGACTTCAACGTAAAACAGAGAGAGGAAAGAGATAAAACAGCGCGGAACAGAATGCAAATTGGATGGAACAAGGTGTTAAAATCTTTATAATTGTCATCAGCGTGTTGATGTACTTAAGACACCTTGTCCTTTTCAAAATTTTGTAATCAAGTATAATAATTACATCAGTAGACCCCAGACAATGTAAACCAGAAAATTAACACTATCGGTATACAAAATACCACAAATGGCGCGGTGAACGCCATCTGTAGTACGATGCTACATTTTAGGATTACTAGGGTCAATTGAAAAGTCCCCGGCCCGACACATAGATGGCGGCACCAGAACTAAATCCATATGATTTTCAGTTAGTCCTAACCTTCAAAAGACGCGTCTATAAATTTGACGGCTGTCGGATCATTAGTTTGTGAATTATAGCATTTTTAGTGAAGCAACTTTTGTTATTGTGAAAAAAATGGATAAAAAGGAATTTCGCGTGTTGATAAAATATTGCTTTTTGAAGGGAAAAAATACAGTTGAAGCAAAAACTTGGCTTGATAACGAATTTCCGGACACTGCCCCAGGAAAATCAACCATCAAGGATTGGTATGCTAAGTTTAGACGTGGTGAAATGAGCACCGAAGACGGTGAACGCAGTGGACGCCCAAAAGAGGCTGTTACGGACGAAAACATTAAAAAAATCCACAAAATGATTTTGAATGACCGTAAATTGAAATTGAATGAAATAGCAGACACTCTACAGATATCAACGGAACGTATACATCACATCATTCACGAATATTTGGGTATGAGAAAGCTCTGTGCAAAGTGGGTGCCGCGCGAGCTCACTTTTGACCAAAAACAACGACGAGTTGATGATTCAGAGCAGTGTTTGAAGATGATCACGCGTAATAAACCCGAGTTTTTGCGTCGATATGTGACAATGGATGAAACATGGCTCCATCATTTCACTCCGAAGTCCAATCGACAGTCATCGGAGTGGACTGCACACGATGAACCCGCTCCAAAGCGTGCAAAAACGCAACAGTCGGCTGGCAAGGTTATGGCGTCTGTATTTTGGGATGCGCGTGGAATAATTTTCATTGACTACCTTGAAAAAGGAAGGACCATCAACAGCGACTATTACATAGCGTTATTGGACCGTTTGAAGGACGAAATCGCCGAGAAACGACCGCATTTGCAGAAAAAGAAAGTCCTGCTTCACCAAGACAATGCACCGTCTCACAAGTCAGTGAAAACGATGGCAAAAATTCATGAATTGGGCTTCGAATTGCTTCCGCATCCACCGTATTCTCCAGATCTGGCCCCCAGCGACTACTTCCTGTTCTCAGATCTCAAAAGAATGCTCGTTGGGAAAAAATTTTCGTCGAATGAAGAGGTGATCGCCGAAACTGAGGCCTATTTTGAAGCAAAGGACAAATCGTACTACAAAAATGGTATCGAAAAGTTGGAGGATCGCTATAATCAGTGTATCACCCTTGAAGGGAATTATGTTGAATAAAAAAAACGAATTTTGCAAAAAAAATGTGTTTTACTATTTTAGGCCGGGGACTTTTCAATTGACCTATGCTCCAACAAGGTCTACTTGTGTGGATATCTACTTGCTGAAACGAATCCCGGCGTAGCTAAAGTCAACGTGATAGGCACGTTACCATAATCGAATAAAACAATTCGAAGTGGTCTGTATTCTGTCGAAACTGCCAGACGCGGATCTCGATCTTTTTGGATCTCATCGGCGCGTCGCAGGCAGCTCCGACACAACACAGACCATGCAACTTATACCTGCTGTCTTAGCAGCGCGTTTTAGAAAGTACCACAAATGGCGCGGTAAACGCCATCTGTATGTACGATGCTACATTTTAGGATTACGTATGCTCCAACAAGGTCCATTTAAATATAAGGATATCTACTTGCTGAAACGAATCCCGGCGTAGCTAACCTCAACGTGATAGGCACGTTACCATAATCGAATAAAATAATTCGAAGTGGTCTGTATTCTGTCGAAACTGCCAGACGCGGATCGCGATTTCGATCTTTTTGGATCTCATCAGCGCGTCGCAGGCAGCTCCGACAGAACACAGACCAACTTTTACCTGCTGTCTTAACAGCGCGTTTTAGAAAATACCACAAATGGCGCGGTAAACGCCATCTGTAGTACGATGCTACATTTTAGGATTACGTATGCTCCAACAAGGTCCATTTAAATATATGGATATCTACTTGCTGAAACGAATCCCGGCGTAGCTAACCTCAACGTGATAGGCACGTTACCATAATCGAATAAAATAATTCCAAGTGGTCTGTTTCGACAGAATACATTTTCTTCGACTATCGGTATGTTCACGTTAATGAATGTTATATTTAATAAGTAATATAATAAATATTAAAATTAAATTAAAAACAAGGCCAATGGATATTTGTTTCCATAAGCGAAAGAAGACGATGACCTACCATGTGGTCTTCACATTATTCGGGGTTTATCGAGTGTAACAGCTTATTTAATATTAAAGATCTCAGAATAGATTCACTTTTTATCCTAGTTCGGACGACACATATTAGAATAATAAAAAAATAATGATAAAAGCTCAGGAGCCATTAAGAGCGGTAATTTTGTTGCCAACAAGAACCAGTTTGTCGATTATTATGAATTAAGGAATTAAGAGTAGGCCGCCCAGCATTTATGTGGAACATGGGAAGCAAAACGTACCTGTTCGAAACAGCGAGAGTTTATCTCATGGACAGGTAGTAGTAGCCTTGCCCCAAGCCATCAACTCATACTATATTTAATTAAAACCACATAGATACTGTATCTACGCGTACTATACATATGTATCTATAGTGTTTATATATATATAACTACACCTACAGTTGGTAATATTCCATAAAAGTCAACATCCGCCTTGCAACATTTCATCATTGATGGATCCATCCTGATAATTCATTTAACAAATAAATTAATCTAAAAAGTATTAAGGAAATTCACATATGCTCACATATTGCTCTTTTACCATCAGATTACTACCAAAAGTACGATGCTTTCCCTGATTTCAGAGACAAATGCTCAACATTACCTCTTGGTTAAGAAAAATTTCTGGCAGTAAAAATGAAAACTGAATAAACGTCACTGTTTTGTCGCTGAACATTGGTGGAAAGAAAATTTTTGTCGCGTTTGTTTTTTTTTTGCTAGTTATAAATACCCATTAATATATAATGCGGTTGAATTAAGGGCCCAAAAAAAAAAAAACATCGTGAACTTGTCGCTTTTTTTTTTTTCGTTAAACATTAATGAGAAAGAAAGTAACTTCACAAGAACAAAATTTTGAATAAGGAACCACAAAAAAATTGATTTCGTAAATTGTCACTTTTTTGTCCTTGTTTACTGATATCAAAAAAGAAAAAGATCCAGATGTGCGTGTGTGATATACATTTACTTAGTACCAGGGTTTGTTTCCAAAAAAAAATGCATGAATCTTTTCTTGATAATATTCAAAGACAAAAACGCGACAATTGTTTACAAAATCAATTTTTTTTCTGGTTTTTTATTTAACCAAGTTTTCGAGACACGCATCTACCAGACGTTTTGGTCAAATCCTTCTAGTTTTGATATTAGCCTCGATTTTGCTGATATATTCGCGGTCTTGGTTTTGATCATGCATGTTAACTTGTAACCTTGCTCCTTTAATCTGATACTTACATTTTTTTTAATAATTAAAAAATAGCACAATAACAGTGGAATTCGTTTATTATGACTCCGCCTATATTGACCAACCGCTTAATATGAAGTAATTGCAGTGTTAAGTTTAGTTTTCATATTAAATTCTCTATAGTTAAGTTTGGATATAATGACATATCGTTTACTATGACTGATTCTCAAGAAATCATATCCGGCTGTAGTGACCCAAATGATCAATAATAACATTTTTGCTCATTTTTCTGACCCTTCTTATGTATATTTTGATATTACAATTCACCGTTCTTTTTCTTTTTCAGTTAATAAATATATACAATTTGTAGTTTTTCTCTCTATTAAACTAAATAACTAACCAAAATAGAAAGTTGCTTATTTTCTAAGACTACGCTTTGTATGGTGCCCGCTTAGTATGACGTGTTTGTGTCATTTCCTTTCGATGCCATTATAAGCGGATTCTACTGTACTTGAAAGAAGTAAAAATATCGAAAAAACAAATCAGCCTGTTTCTATATTTCCACCATGTGTTATCATTACTAACCAGAGGTTGTTTTTGTAAAACACAAATGCAACAAAAATTTCTTCGCCAATGTTCATCAACAAAAAAAAACGACAATCATTTAGACAACCGTTTTTTCCTTGATTTGTATTATCACATCAGGTGGCAATGTAAAATAAGTGCTATCAGCGGTTATTTTTTAATAAACAACCGCGACAAACTTTTTTCTTTCACGAAAAACTTTTGCGCGTCTTTGCAATTTTTAAGTGGTGATGTACGCATGATAGGCATAGGAAAAAGAGCAATTCAGGAAGCGCACTTCCCATCTACGACACAACAGGCTCAGCTTATTTCACCAGTTAAAAAAAAAAAAAAAACGCTGCACATGTGTAATTGCTAATTGGATCCGTAACGAGAGCGGTTACGGACATTTTTACTTCACGCTGCCCCAGTAAGTATTGCACCTTTAATAACGGTCAGAAACGCAGACGGGGGCTCGTATTAAGTCAATCCGTCGACCAGTAAACTGCAATTTCGAATTTTAAACGCCTCGTACAACAGCGCCCCCTTTACGACTTTTAATTTCACGCAGACCGCTGTGACCGCTACAATTAGCCGGTGCACACAATTAACGGATTAGTTTTGAAGGAAGTCTTATAGCCGACATAATTAAAAAATACGCTACTTTACGCCAACTGCACACTTACAGCAAACATGCCAATTTAAGAATATGTTCATGTAAAAAAAAAATGTTAATACGATTATGCTGTTGTACCTACACTACCATTCAAAAGGTAGGAAGCAGACACTATTATTGAAAGTAAGTGATAAAATATGAAAAGAAGCTGTATTTTTATGGATTTAATTTTTGCAACAATACCAATATTAAAACAATATACTAGTGTTAGACATGCCATTTAGAGAAACCATTCCTACCATAATTTATCCTATATCATCTAGGAATACCTTTCTTATCATAACCTAACTGGACCTATATCCCATCCCACATAACGCATCTCAAAAGCTCAAGGAATCCTCTTTCGTCATAACCCTAACTTAAAATCAGAGTCAATCGTCCTGTAAACAAAGGGAAAGGCATGACCTTCGTCGTATTGTCCCTTCCTCCTATTGTACCCTTATAATCCTAAGTAGGGTGTCGGATATTTGGTGTCAAGATCCGCGGATACGGAGTACCTACCGACAAAATATCACAGTCGGGAACATGTTTACAAACGGTAAAAAGGGAATTTAAACAAACTTATTTTAAAGAATGCATAGAAAAAACTTAAATGTAGGATAATACAAACCCCAAATCGATGAAAATTTACCTTTTCAACACGTAGAAGAATTACCCTGCTTTCACACAGACGGTTTTTTGCCGTGGCCGTCCACGACAACCGTGCCGTGTATAGTAGTAATACATTGGTTTATATGCAAGCGTTCACACAGAACGGTTTGCTGCCGTAGCCGTGCACGGCTGCCGTCGCAGCACGGCATGGGGACTGCAACGGCCGGCGCCGTAGCCGTGCACGGCTGCCGTCGCAGCACGGCATGGGGACTGCAACGGCACGGCGACGTGGCCGTGCACGGCAACAGTGAGACAAGCAAGTGTATAGAAGTATTCACACGTGCCGTGTGTTCACACGGCAAAAATTGTTTTCAGGATCGTTTTTCTCTCTGAATTGTGCAGTTAACAGAAGAAATTATATAGTGTGGCGGATAATAACACCGCTATATTTAATGTTAAACATATATTTGTCTAAACATTATATTGCACCCTTTTGTAAATATTTCTACTCGAATTCTTTTGTATCTGTCTTTCTATTATTATTATTATTCTCTGTGAAAATATTTGGAACAGTGTCTTTATCAAGGTAAAAATCTTACTCCAAGCATCGGTAGAGATTATATAATTTAGAAAAATTTACCTCCTTTCTTAATAATATATCATTGGGGAAGATAATACAAACGATATATTGAATATGAACATTTAAATTTTCTCGGATATTTTTGAAGAAACAAGGTTTTGTACAGATATATATTACAATCTTCTTTTATCTCTTATAAGCTAGACAGTGAAAACTTTAATAATTTGATTTCTTTTGGTATCAAAGCGTTACATAATAGAAAGGAAAACCTTTTTCTATTTCTGATAGATTGTTTTCTGATTGATACTCATTTGTTTTTTTTTTATTTCACTCTTGATATTAAATATTATTACTAATTTTTAAATCATAATTCATCGAAACTCCTAATGGACATTCGAAAATAATTAAAAAATTTGGAGCTATCCTCTCGTAGCTCATGAAATAATGTTACAAGTTCACCCATCAACTGTCTGTTTTCAAGTAGTGGATGAATCCAAAATCTTCTTGTTTTTTGTGTTTTTCTGCGATTATACCATATCATTAGTAACAACATGCGTTTTTTTCTTTCGTCCATTTTGGTCATGTATCAAAACAAAACTAAACCGTGAAAAAACGTGTGCAGTGTGAACGCAAAGCAAAATGAAATTACGGCACGGCACGCACGGTTGCCGTTAGAAAACCGTCTGTGTGAAAGCAGGGTTAGGGTACTTTAATAATTTTTCATTGTTACCTAATCACCTATATATAGAATTTCGTTTATGTTATGAAAATTAATAAGGGTAAAGACCTCTAAAAGATCCGCCGGATATGGATTTTTCTTCTTCCTCGAATATCCGCGGATACGGATGCGGACACTGATATTCGGCACATCACTGCTAAAGGCAAAATTTATTTGGGCATGTTTGTTTTTGACCTCCCATACCTTTTGACCCCTGGGTGCATTCATCCTAAATCTCTTCAGTGTGCTTCCCTAGCACCTCCTGCAGCCCCTTCAAGCGAGGCAACATTGTATTACATGTATAATAATTAGTGGCACATGTGTCATGATTCACAAATTCCCTACCCATCAGAATAATCTAATCCAGCGTTACCTAACTCAACTAGAGAAGTTCCGTATGGGTTTTAATATGGAAACCAAAGCGATCGATCTTACAAGGGTTCTACTTTTTTCATTATGAGGTGCACAACCCTAATTACAAAGGAAGTTAAGTTTTCATTCTCATGCTAAAACTTGTGGATGATATAGCAAAGATGATGAAAGTAACGAGGAGAGAAAATGTTAGAAATTTAGTGTTTGAAAAAAAAAAGAGACAGGACATCTTTTAAGACATAAATGACTGGCTAAAGACATACTAGAAGCAGAAACAAGATTAAAAAGGGGAAAAAAGGCCCCCGATCACATTGAAGTTCGCAAATATAGGGTTGTTCGGAAAGTCATTTCGTTTTTTTTGTGGAAATGAAAGACAGTTTTCGTATAACAAACAAATACTTTATTAAATTATATATTGACCGTTCTGGTCCAACACCTTTTGCCATCTTTCTGGTAGTAGCATAATTCCACGCTCATAAAATTTTTGGTCTTTGCTGGCAAAAAACTGATCGAGGAGGTTTTTGACCTCCTCATTTGAGGTGAAGGTTTTACCGTCTAAAAAATTTTGGAGTGACCGGAACAAATAATAATCCGATGGTGCCAGGTCTGGAGAATATGGTGGGTGTAGCATTGTATCCCATTCAAGCTGTAAAAGCTTTTGGCGAGTGACCAAACTTGTGTGAGGTCTCGCGTTGTCTTGGTGAAACACTACACCTTTCCTGTTGATTAGTTCTGACCTTTTCTGTTGAAGTGCATCATTCAGTTTGTCCAGCTGATGACAGTAGACTTCCGAATTAATCGTTGTGTTATCCGGTAAAAGCTCAAAAAAAACGATTCCTTTAAAATCCCACCAAACAGACAGCATCACCTTTTTTTGGTGAATATCGGCTTTGGAAATGGTTTGAGCCGGTTCATCTTTTTTGCTCCATGACCTCTTGCGTTTGACGTTGTTGTATACAACCCATTTTTCGTCCCCAGTGATGATGCGCTTCAAAAACGGATCATTTTCGTGACGTTTGAGAAGCGAATCGCAGACGTCAATGCGGCGACACAGATTTCTCTCTGTGAGAACATGGGGAACCCATACATCGAGCTTCGAGGATAATCCCAGGCCTTTCAAGTGGTCATAAACTGTTGAATTTGATAAATTTAACCTCAATCCGATCTCACGTGTTGTTATTCGCCGGTTCACATCAACTAATGCCTTTATCGCGTCTTTATCAGCTTCAACCGGCCTTCCCGAACGTGGTGCATCTTCGACATCAAAATTGCCGGATCGAAATTTAGCGAACCAGTTCTGGCACTGGCGTACTGTCAACACACCTTCTCCATACACATCAGTCAATTTCTTTCTGGCTTGAACAGCATTTTTACCCTTTCTGTAGTAAAACAGTAAGATATGTCGAAAATGCTGCTTATCGCTCTCCATATTTAAAAGGGCACCAACCAAAAACTACTGCGTAGAATTAATTGGAATTTTTCACACACAAGCCTTGCTATATGAGCTCTCAAAGCATATAAAAATTATACGGCTTAAATGTGAAGTTGGGTGCAAAAGAATACAATTAAATCCTCTGTCGGGAAAAAACGAAATGACTTTCCGAACAACCCTATAGTTAAGGGTATGACTTCAGGAAATGAGAAAATTGGCTCAAAGGGATAGGAAAGTGTTTTTTCCCATTTAGGGTAGCAATTATAGACAACTTATGTTATTCGTTTGTTCACATTCCAAAAACGCTCTCTACCTATAACAAAGGAAATTGCTTGGGATACAATTTGAAAACTCTAAAACCCCAATTTCATTCATCATACATACACTTCAATAGCGCCTTGAATTAAAATGTATCCCTTCCTTTGAGTTATTATCTATATAAGTATAATAATGAGATATATTACTGCCACACATCGAGGAGGTACACAATTAATTATTAATTATTATTTATGTAAATAGTAAATATAATTATCTTTCTTGTTCATATTAAATGTAAACTTTTCGCAATTCAACAATTCGACGTAAAGACTGAAATAAAATTAAAAAAAAGAAATTGGTAGAACCTCGACAAATTTACGAGTACTCCAAGAAACATAGTTCACTGAGAATGTACAAAATGTACAATGCAGGGTTATGCATGACTAAAAAACAAGCTGGTTTTTATTTGTCGCTATAAATTTTCGCGAGCGGGTCAAGTTTAGAGATTTATCATGACATCGTCAGAAGCAACTCGAACTGCGCGGACGTACTCTTACGTGCGCGAGTACAAACGTACGTATGTATGTGAATACAGTAAAAGTTCCTTATTCACGCTTTCCTTATTCGCGGGTAAAAAAATTGCAACCCAGTTCCTATATTCGCGTATCATTTATTTGAAAATAAAATTGAAAAGAAAATTTTTCATTTCATAATAAAGCGGCATTCGTTTACGGTTATATTTTAAGGATGTTTGGGAGGTATGTCAAAATGCTAGGAGACAAATAAAAACTTGGAAGAACGTTCCTCATTCAATTCTAAAACTCCTGTAAAAATTACAAATCGATTCACTAAACCGTTAAAAAGTTATTGAAATTTTATAAAATTATCCCTGTTCCGAATAGATTTCCGGGATTTTAAGGATGTTTGGGAGGTATGTCAAAATGCTACGAGACAAATAAAAACTTGGAAGAACGTTGCTCACTCAATTCTAAAACTCTTGTAAAAATTACTAATCGATTCACTAAATCGTTAAAAAGTTATTGTAATTTTAAAAAATTGTAATTTTACACGTCATTTTATGGAGATTCGTTAACCGAACAGATTAACTTATCTTTAATTACAGAAAAAAAGCTACCAGAAATTTCAAACTTTTATAATAAGTAACTTGAACTCTGGAGAATCACTTTAGCGTAAGGTTATTCAAATTCACTAAATGGTTATCGAGGAAAAAATGAAAAATTAGCTGAAAATCTCGTTTTTACTTGATAATATAATGATAATATTTATAATTGTCTGAAATAAATGCAATTTTAAAGTTTTAATTATTATTTAAACATATTAAAAAGTTTTACGCTCATTATTAATAGAGATTGAAACTAAATATTTTTTTGTTTCGAAGTTGAAATCAAGGCATATTCATTGCCGAAAGTCAGTTAAAAATTTTCCATTTTATTAGTTATTTCTTATTTTATTCAATGTTTTTGGTCAAATTCCAAATTTTCTCTCAAACCGTATACTTTTTTTTAGTATAGATAGTATTTATTTACCTCACGATATGCTGCAAAACCTAATTAATCACGAATTTCTAATTTTATGTACTCTCGTCTCCGATTGTACCTCCCAAACATCCTTAAGCGTTTAAGATAATCGTAGATCAAACTACTTCGAAGAAAACAAAACAATATTTCATTCGTTGAATTGTATAAAACCTTCTAAACTATCACAGAATCGCGCAGTTCATGTGATCTCGAAGAAAAAGAGTTATAACATTTAACGCAGTGCTTGAGGGCTATTCCACTTCTGCGACTTGGACCACTCTGAATCTGCGCACCTTCTGGCTCCACTCTGGCGCGTTTTTTTCAACCACGTAAGCACGTTCAAAAGAACTGCTTAAATAAAGCATCAAAGAAATTACTATTTGGAAAAGATTAGATCAACAGAAGATACAACGAACTACCAACCACTATACAATAACAACGAAAACATCAAATTAATAAAATCATTGGACACCAATTTAATCGAAAAAGTACTAAAGTCTATCAAAATTTACAAATGTTTTGCGACGAGATAACAATCTTCAATACAAGTTAATCTCTTTTTAGTTATGATATTTCAAACGGTTTCAAAGATTGTTGTGCATTTTACTAAAATTAATTATGGAATAATAAGTGCTATATGATAGCAGCCAAAAAATATTTCAATATTTCTTCAATTTTCGAAAAATTTCCACAGTACTATTATCATTATAAGGTCGTCAATCCAAAGACTGGTTCCTATTCTGTGCTAATTTTCGCATTAAACTTAAACTAGAACATCAAGCTGCCTCTAATATATCTCTAACTACTCCTTTATGCCAGAGGTGTCCAAGAGGTGATAGAATACAATAAAAAAAATTACGCTTGGTGATCCGAAAGCGCACCGTTGCGAGAAAAATCTACGTAAGTACAGACAAAGGCCAGTCCGGCCCTGGTAGGATCACGCAGGAATATACGACATTGCAATGGTGGTTTGGGAATCAATAAAATAACAATTACCTATCCAGTGGATATTAATTTACCTATTAATATTTACGTAACGTTTTTTTTTTTCTTGTGTTTTCTTAATACCATGTTTTAGTGTAGGTACTTTAAATATTCCTGCATACCATCAGCGATGAACAAAGTAGTTATTCAATTAATTGTTATTGTAATGGGTGTCGAAACATTATATGTAGTAGCGCGAAACGTTTTGGACCCGAATCAAAACAGCTTCAGTACAACCGTTATCACAGTTTACATTCTCCGTCGATGTAGCTGTTTAGTTATCCCAATTTTCGTGTACGTTGTCAATTCACGCGCAGGGCCGGACTGCGCATTGAAACTTCTTCTGATTTTCTTACAAAAGAACGAAACAAAAGCATAAAATTATTTTATAAGCAAGCCGATGATATAAACGGATTCCCTTTTCCGTTTAAAGGTTCGGTAGGGTGAAAAAAGTGCTCTTTAATAAAATTCTCTTCGAGAAGACGAATCAGAACCGCCACCCAGGATTTTATTTGTTCAAGACAAGTTTTTTTACATGATTTTTCACTAGAATTTTGTTTTTTTTTTTTTCAACTTGTACACTGGAACGTGTAGGTGCTCAAAAAGAATATTATTTATTAAATCAACAACGACATCATTTGGATGCAAATGCATGTATGGTTAATAAGTAACTTAATTTGCATCAGCGTTGAAATGCCTCCCATAAGCTTAATTTATTCGAGAGGATGCGTTGTTTGAAGTGACAAACTTGGTTTCTCGTGGCCAAATACAAAAAAGCCTGTATTAAAGCATTCATAGACATCTACCATTGTACCATGCAAGCAAGCAAGCAAGAATCAATAAACCTCCCAAGGCACCAGGCTTAACACGTAAGAAAAATATTTGACCGGTGAAACGTAAACATTTAGTGACAATTCTCCGTCTAAAGATCCTAATTTTTAAAATAAATACGCAGATGGTTTTCGCCGTACACTACGATTTGTGTACTTAAGGACACCGATGAGCCGTCAAGAGGTTTGCTATTATTCTATTTGACTTGGACATTGAAGAGAAGGTATTTTTAATGAATGTTTCCACGTTTTTATTTTACCATCAAAAAATAAACGATGAATATTACATATTTATATTGATTAAACAAAACAGTTCATCGCGCCTTTAAGATTCGACCGAAAGTAATGGATAAATTAACTTTAGAACGAAATATATTTAAGGAGGCAATAAAAGATTGTTGTGGTCAAATAACTTACCACAACAAGCTCTAACTACGCGAGATAATGCCCACAGTAAAGGTAGTAAAGTTTTGTTTTGAGCGAGTGCCGCGGGTTACGATCGATATGATTTTGATAGATAGCTAAGGGGATGCATCATACGCTAAGACGACATAAACCCGCGCGATCATGAAGTTTCTAAAACCATATTTTTACGTTGCTCCACGAAAGGACATACATAACGAAATTATAATTCGTAATTCCAGGAATAGCCGCACAGATAGAAAAATAAAAGAGACAACGATACACTCATTTCAAATTAGAGAATAAGCTAAAAATAAAAAACCGTAGTAATAGTATTAATAACACTAAATCACTGCTCAAGGTGTCGTAACTTTAATTGATCCTGAGTTTTTGACACGTCTGGGGGGCTCCAGACAAACGAAACGTTTCATACACACACACATATATCTAACTTTTTTAACGAAGCCCAGCGGTCGGTTGTTATTATACGTACACAGGTATGCATACCTATGGAAGAAGATTAGATGAGATGTTTTTTACGGCTTTCACAGCCACCTACGTTGCGCCGACCAACAATGTCAGAAACTCATTTGACGTTTTGAAAAATGGGCATATTAATTTTTTACATTGTATTTTTCACGACCGAATAAAATATAATGTGTTGGAGTTGTTGAAAACAAGAAGGGCAAATGAACAATATGTTCTGCTAGTAAGTTAGATACATTTGAGATGTAGGGTTGTTATAGGAGAACGATGAAAATTGAGTGGACTGAAATGAGGTGTTAGGAAGAGTAAAAGGAAGAGGATTTTGAGTATTATAGGAGACATAAAAATCCGAAAGCCCAATTAGAGACATGCTAGAAGTAGGATCAGTAGCACGGTAAGACATGTACATACAGGGTGCTTCAAAAAAATGTATACACACTTTGAACTTCCATAGAAAATTTATTTACCGTTCTACAAAGTTAAATTTCAGGAAAATATAAAGCTGAAAGTCCAATGTATAAATGAAACATAAATAACAAATGTTAATACTGTTCAAATTGGTGACCTACAGCATCAATACAATTCTGAGTACGAGTCACCACAGATTCTGTACATCGTATCAAAACGTCCAATGACATTTCTCTACACACTGCTTGAATTTCATTCCAAAGAATGTCTAGGTTACGTGGTTTACGTTTGTACACCTCATCTTTTACTGTGCCCCACAAGAAGAAATCCAGTGGTGTAAGGTCTGGAGAGCGTGCTGGAAACTCGATTGGCCCCCTGCGTCCTATCCACTGGCCCGACAAATTTTGATCCAGGTAAGCTCGTACGTCCCTGTGATAGTGCGGCGGAGCACCATCTTGTTGAAAATAAAAATCATCATTACCGTATAATGCACGAATGGCAGGAAATATGGAATCAGCAAGCATTGTTAGGTAATTAATACCAGTTACAGTACAAGTTCAAAGTGTGTATACATTTTTTTGAAGCACCCTGTATATTAGATTACTATCACCCGATTAGAATTTTGAGAGGGGTGCGAGTAGGATCCCTAAGTGGGTAGCCCACTACCCCTTGTGCCCCCTAGGGCAAGGAACAGGCATATAACGCCTTGCCGCATTCACGCATTATCAGAAAGGCCGCATGTGGCACCCGCGGAGAAACGTTATTGCTACCCGATTAAAACTTTTTGGAAAACCAAACTTTATTATTAATGAAAAAAATACAAATATGAGAAATATATTTTACCGATGAGAAACTGTTGACTTTTACATAGCAACGGTATAACACATATCAACATCTATAATTTTACAGGTAGTAATGTTTTCATTGTTTGAAGAAACTACAGGTACATTTCTTAATATTTAGCATTGCATGGATACGTACAAAAGGATTTTCTTTTTCGTAGTAGTTTTCCACAAATTTCAATACAATTTATATCTCCATTTGAGAGAATATATACATACATATATACTTATTTGCGAAATTTGTTTACTCTGAAGTAAGATTGTGTTATTGGACTCTTTTGTAGTTAATAATACTTTAAATAACAATCGTTTTATTGGTGATGTTCTTGAGGAATCTACGGCATGCCCCTTATTAGCCACATGAGGCTTACGCGCTACATGGGGCATGCCCCTTATAAATTCTAGTGGTGAAGGTACTAGAATATAGTGAAATGGGCAGACCCTACAATTGCTACGTATTTGTTTTTTCTTTTATTTGAATATCCTTAATTAATAACCCCGATTAAATGAATGCAGTCTGGATGTCAAAAGTACGCCAAACGTACCCTTTTATCTTTTAATCAGACCCGTTAATGGTCAGCTAGTTACAGAATACAGAATTATGGGAAGAGACAGTCTTCCAAGATTATCCAAACAAAAGCTGTTTCTTTCTTTACGTTTTAATTCGCATAAAGATTTCAAACCGTTTGATGTAGTCGCATGAAAATTGACAAAACCAAAGAAAAAACTTATGGGTTTTCCTTTCCCATCAACTAGGTACTGATCCTAGGGGACGGGCAGTCCCTCCGGTTGAGGCGGAAGGTCATCTTAAGCCTTGTGGAATTAGTGGTTGAAGTAGGTAAAATATGAGACGGACACATTACTATACTATATAACCCTAATTTCTTTCAGTATTAAACGTTCAAGGATGCTGTCGATAATAATACATAGCTCTATTAATCAATTGAAACCGGACGAATTCCATGCATCCAAGTTTAAAGGTGTGTAGGTACATATAATGGCAAATGCATGAGGCAGAACGATTATTATTACGAAACGTCGTTGTTAACGTTTGTCCGATTGTTGAGTGCCAACGCCCATTGGCATTGTCTCTAACTACTGATGAGCACTTATGTACACGGACACGCAAGTTTATTAACAATGTGCCTTTTGCGTATGCAAATAGTAAGAAGATGGAAACTGTTAGCAAGTTCCGACGACGAAACGCATTAGTTTATTATTTATGATAATTGACTCAAGGTTCTTGAAAATGGACTTCAATGAACAAACAGGAGTGGACTTGCATTCTAAGAACGAATAGAAGCGGAATTTTTAAAAAACAAGACAGTTGAAGTGGAAACTTTGCTCAGGGTGTTTGCTGCTTACGAAAAAAAAAAAAACAATCCTTGATTACTTTTCCCGGACCATCACGTACTGTTCGTTTCCTTAGTCGTTTTCTTCGTACTTTGTAGATTTTCGGAAGAATTTGTTAAATTCGCATAAAGTTTTGTACAAAACCACGGTTTATTGAAGTTCTGCCAAACAGAGCTTACTGCTCAACTATTTGCATGATAAGGTACGCATACCTAACAAACCAAGAAACAGTTAAAAGTTATCACGAGCTTTAGCACCTTGTGCTTCAAAAACTGCTTCCAGTCTTTTCAGGGTTCCGAAGCATTGTAATTGAAGTCTTTCTCGACAAGTAGTAGGGGCAAAGTAAACGAATTATTTTATAAAAATGTAATTGTAATTCAAATGAGATCAAGTTCATTCCAACTGCTTAGGGATTTGAATCTAATTAGTTTCAAAGAAATTGATAATTCGATTTTAAAATGTAACATCAATGGCTAAAGCACCTTAAGTAATGGTTTTGGGCTTACAGTTTGGTGTTCTTTTGCTAAAGGCTTTGCCCAGGCAAAATTAAGATTACATTTTCCCTTTCCCATATTATACTCTAAAATCCCAAACTTACCCTGAGCACTGCAAGTTTCCCTGACTTTTCCAATTCCAAATTGGATTGGTTCGTTCATAATAAATAAACTTATTTTGGAAGACTATGCCTTTTCATATTTATAGGCTATTAAGGTGTATAAACCCCAGATTTTGTAAAAGCCATTTAGTAAATTGAAACCAAAAGGTTTGTATTCAAAATTTCTTCATTTTTACTCAAAAAGGTACAGTCATATAATACATATAAGTAACAACACCAGAAAATTAAGACGTAGAAATTAGAACGCTATAGACAACAAATTTAAAGGTAAGTGGTCAGATGCCAAAAAATGCCACCTTAACTACTACACATAGAACATTAATACAATACGCCATTAAGCAATGAGACGTGAAGGTGCAAGTCATGGTTTTTATCTAGATCAGCTCAATGCGAACTACATTAAATGCTTGCTTCCATGACGTATTTCGGTGGTAGAAAGTAGCTTCCGAAAATTAACTGTTCAAACCTAACTACTAATTAATTTTTGACAGAGATTGTCTACGCTGATCGAATAATACGATGCTTAGAATGTCTCTATAACGATTATTATAAATACTTTTATAATGTACAGTTAGATTCTCAGACGTCTTGTTTTAAGATGTTAATTTTGCACACTAGCACACAATAAGAAATTTGTGTCATTTACACGTTTACTATAAAATATTACTACGATAATAATGATCATCATCATAAGGTCGTCAGTCCTAAGACTGGTTGGACACGTACCTCCACTCTTTATCCTGAGCTAATCTTCGCATTTCTCTAAAAATAGAACAACCCATATCCTTAACTATCTGCGAACAGTAATCTAGTCTAGGTCTACCTCTACCCCTCTTAACATCCGTTTCTGCCTCTAATATGTCTCTGACGAGACCTTCATGCCTGAGAAGGTGTCCTACTAACCTATCTCGCCTATTTCTTATTGACTTCCATAGAGTCCTCTGTTCTCTTACTCTTTCTAATACCTCTTCATTTCTAACCTTCTCTATCTACGGTATTCTCATCATTCGCCTGTAACACCACATTTCGAACGCTTCTAACATTTCCTTTTCCGCCGCGTCCACTGTCCATGTTTCACACCCGTACAGCGCCGTGCTCCAAACATACACCTTTAATTTCTAATAAATTAATTAAACATTAATGTTAAATCAACCCCCTATCCTCTGTAGATCACCCTAAATTAATGGTGAAAAATTGTTGCCGCTGTCACGCCCTCAGTTCTATTCAAATAAAGACGCGAATTAAGGAAACCAATAAAAGAAGAAGAATGAAAAAAGTCTATTAAAAATACAACCTAAAGCATGCTATGTATGCTATCGATTCTTATTAAAGCCAACGAACCATTTAAAGAAGGATCAAGGAAAGAAATGTCTACCTGCCGGCGGCGCCAGATAAATTGTAATTAACAAAATATCCAACAAAAAACGGTCTTCTTACAGCTTCTTCGGTACAATACCACCGCACGGTTCACCGGTTGTATCACCGTCCGTCGTCAAAGAACTGGTAGGTTCGAAATTATTCAGTTAATCCTTTCTGAGGCTGTCAAAAATGTTAACAATTTACAATGGTCGCAATTTCAATTTTTTTTTTCAAAGTTGTGATACTATAATTAATTACTGTACCCAAACTGCGACTAGAGGGACAGCTGGGGTCTCTAGGAGGTTAAGGTACATTGCCTCGTGTGGATTTCATGAAACCCTACTAGACGCACAAAGGGCATATAAAATTTGGTAGAATCAATCAGATTATAGTAGAATGAAGATTCGGGCTATAGGGCCGTGGTCTAAGTGAACAATTGTGTCCATACGTTTCGTCAGCTACTGCGGCTGACATCCTCAGTGGTAGTGCTGCGTTGACAACGACCGGATCTTCATTCTACTATGGATACCGGCCGTGAAAGCCTTTGTTCCTGTATCAATCAGATTATTTTGTCTAAGAAGAGTTCCCTAATCGAACCTACATAAGGCAGATGGTGGGATTCTTTGTAAGGTGATATGCATACAAGTGTTACGTTTGACTCAAAAGATCCTTATAAAAAGCTCATTATAATATCGCGGATTCCTTTTGAAGGAGCCATAATGAAGGAGCGGGAATCCCTCTATCGACATGTCCCCTATTTGTCACATGAAGCTCACACGCTGCATATAACTACTATCTATATGTGATGTCACAGCGATTATGAAAAATCAGTTGCTTTCAATTCCGCCTAGGCAAGCGGTTCATGATTTCGCAATGAAGCTCCTTCTTGCCGCTACCGCCAGGTCGGAAGTTGACAAAAGTTATTCGGTTTTTTGAATGCAAAAGGAATTAACTTAACATTCACCAACAGTAGATCGAAGTGTGATGCATGGATGCCAAAAACTTTGGATCCAAGAAGTTGTTGGTTTCATCTGCATACCCCGCCAAAAAAAAAAAATACTAGGGAAAATATACGTACTGCCGTTGGGGTTCGCGGACCCATCTTGACCACACTATTGATATTTCAACACTTCAAAGTACCAAAAATTTTTGGCATCCATGCAAGACTCTCCACACCATTTGGACTACTGTTGGCGAATTTTGGTAGGTTTAACTTCTATTAAACTCAAGAAAAACTAATCATTTCGCGAACTACGCCCCTGATGGATGTACCAGCCAGAGTTTCACTACGCACAGCTAAGCATCCCAGCAGGCTAATGAGTGATACTTTGTTTGGTAAACAATGTCCCTACTAGGGTTGCCACCCGTACTTTATTATAAAGTATTGTACTCTATTCCGACTGTGCGTACGTTACACTTTACAAGACACATAAAGTACGCAAAAATACTTTATTTAAGGCCTTAAGTAAACATCGTAATTTTGTAAGCGATTATTCGAAATTCAGAGTATTTTTATATTAATGATATTGCACAGAAAAATGACAAGCCATATTTACGGAACAATCTGATTTCCCAAATCTGTTCAAAGTAGTGTCACTTTTGCTATCCGTTCCGGCCTCTTCAGCATTTACAGAAAGAGTATTCTCTGTTATGAACGCAAAGTGACGGGACGACAGGAATAAAGCTTCAATAAAACTAAATAAAAATGAACTTTTAGTTTACTTAAATCTTTGTTTGCCATGTTTAGAGGCTATTAATGTATTTAAGAGCGACAGCAATTTGTTACTGGCTGCAAGGTGTAAAAAAATATGTTTAAAAACATAAAATAAAATACTTTATTTTTATGCTGAGTACTTTTTTTTAACCTTTTAGTGGAGAAATACTTTGTGCAAAACCTGAAAAGGTGGCAACCCTAGTCCCTACGGTCCCAGCGTTTTGGAGACTCTACTTTTAGGAGTGCACTTGTAGTTACAATACAAAGCAGATTATAAAATTTTCTTCTCGGTCAACAATAATAATAATACGTTTGTTATCTATCGTAACGAATGAGAAATGTAACAAATTGTAAAAGGCTTCGTTCTCGTACATTCATTCGAGGGGAACGTATTATATTATTGAATGGCTGCTTGATTCCTTTGAATCGGCTGTCGTACAGGGACCTCAGGAATTAAACGCAAAGCCGGAGTACACTCCTACACGCCATGATCGATGCAATCACACAATGGCGTTTCTGTTACCGTGACTATCATGGCCCCCATCTGGGCTAATATCGCCCGTCAAAAACGTCAACTGAGCAACTTACATAACAATAGAAGAACGAATAACCAAGAGACTAAACCAAACGGACTTAATGCCCGTATTGATTTCTGATCGTGACGTTTTAGGCAGGACCGGACTTGAACATAAGTGCTACAGAAAAAAAAAACATCGGACAAGTGCAGGTTTGATTCCCACACCAAAGGTTCCG
Source organism: Agrilus planipennis (assembly GCF_000699045.2). Taxonomy (NCBI): domain Eukaryota; kingdom Metazoa; phylum Arthropoda; class Insecta; order Coleoptera; family Buprestidae; genus Agrilus; species Agrilus planipennis. The sequence goes on from NW_020442428.1 coordinate 837,560, forward strand.
TACCTGGATGTTTGGGAGATACAATCGGAGACAAGAGTACATAAAATTAGAAATTCGTGATTAATTAGGTTTTGCAGCATATCATGAGGTAAATAAATACTATCTATACTAAAAAAAAGTATACGGTTTGAGAGAAAATTTGGAATTTGACCAAAAACTTTGAATAAAATAAGAAATAACGAATAATATGGAAAATTTTTAACTGACTTTTAGCAGTGAATATGCCTTGATTTCAACTTCGAAACAAAAAAATATTTAGTTCCAATTTTTATTAATAATGAGCGTAAAACTTTTCAATATGTTTAAATAATAATTAAAACTTTAAAATTGCATTTATTTCAGACAATTATAAATATTATCATTATATTATCAAGTAAAAACGAGATTTTCAGCTAATTTTTCATTCTTTCCTCGATAACCATTTAGTGAATTTGAATAACCTTACGCTAAAGTGATTCTCTAGAGTTCAAGTTACTTATTATAAAAGTTTGAAATTTCTGGTAGCTTTTTTTCTGTTAATAAAAATAAATTTAATCTGTTCAGTTAACGAATCTCCATAAAATGACGTGTAAAATTACAATTTTTTAAAATTTCAATAACTTTTAACGGTTCAATGAATCGATTTGTAATTTTTACAGGAGTTTTAGAATTGAATGAGGAACGTTCTTCCAAATTTTTATTTGTCTCGTAGCATTTTGACATACCTCGCAAACATCCTTAAGAAACACAATGTCTTTTTTTTTATCAATCAAATACAAAAATACAATTACGGCTTTTTAAATTTAATGTAAACTGCCTTTAAACTAAACAGTTCAATTTTATTGTAATACCACCGAACAAGAAAGGATAAACATGTGCAGTTGTAAATATTTGAGATCTCACTTTATTCGAAAGGTCGATGAGTTTTTTTATACCCTGATGCATAATTTCGCTATATCCATTATTTCTAGTAGTGGCTTTTAGTGATTTTAAAACATAATTCTAATCTGTCTAAACGATATGCCTTTTTCTTTGTTAATAGTTTCAAATTTTTAATACACTTAATTTTAGTAGAATTAAAATTTATATTTCTGTTTTTGTTTTAAAGAACCCTCTCCTAGTGACGAATAATAAGTATTTTTGACATATTACTCAATTAAACAGGAAGGAAAAAACATTGATTTAATTTAACAGCAAAATGAAATTGCTTTTAAATAATATTATGTTAGCAGCCTTTATAATAGATGTAGAAATACCAATCATGGCGCCGGCATAGTAATTTTCGAAATGGTCATGAAAAATTCATAGCACGACTTATGGGCGATTTAATTGCACTATTACTTAGTTTTGCGAAGAAGTATACATAGATCATCAATGAGTTTAATTGTACTGAAGTCTGTCTATTGTATGCTGGTCATAAATACTTACTTGTGAGAATATAACTAGTAGTGACAATATCTATACATATACACTCAAAAAATTTGAATTTCGGATTGATTCCATCCGACAATAAGCCAGACATTAAAATTTAGCATTATGACAAGAACATACAAAAAAAGATGTTTGAAGTTTTAAGGTGTCCGATGATAAGTCAGACACTAATAGTATAATTACAAAAACGTACAAAAAAAAAAGACGCTATAATTAAGGTCTAAATACGCTTGGATTTATCTGGACATGTTTTGCGGTTTTAAGGTGTCCGAGGAAGTCCGGCAGAAATTTAAAAAAATACAGGGGAAACCCCCATAACCCAAATGTTAAATAAATATGAATATTTTCTTTCATTGCGCCCTATTGGACGAAATATCGGAATAGGCGTAAGTACTCCTCAGTTTATAAAAAGGTATAAAAGCAATTGTGTTTTATGTTACCGTTTATCATGTTTATTTCTGAACTAAACGATGTTAATATTAAATGTGCTTTTACTAAAGAATATAGATTTATATTCCATATCATTGTTATCTTGCCATTTATCTTAACAAAAAGGATTTACTTATGCATTTTTTTAGTTAAAATGTAAGCATTTTTAATAAACAAATCTTCAACTGTCTTTAATTTATCCTTTAAAGTGCAATAATTATCCAATTTTGTTAATACACATTTTAGTGATTAATTGTGGAACTTCTTACCCAAAGTCACAAATGCCTTAAAGAATGTCACTATATTTATAATGGATTAACATTTTCACTTTTCACGTACTAACATGCACTTTTTATAAATGTCAATACATAACCAAATTAAAATTCAAAAACATGAAACTACCACCATCTAACGATGAGTAGATGAATTGATGAGGCAAATAACCATTTAAATGGATCTACCTTCATCACAGGTCTCTCTTAAGATGACGCTTACCTTTCTCATAATTAACTTTACAATTAATTACTTAGGATGATGATACCTATGCAGTTGAGAATCGAATTTTCTAAATTTATAATAAACAACATTTTCGACATCTACATTATGTACAACATATATTTTCAATAATTGTAAAATGAACTTAAAAAGTATCAGTTAATTTTTTACCCAAATTCAAGTAAAAACTACTTATTCGAGATAGCCAAGATAAAAATAAGTTTAACTGTTGCTATTGTCATTTTTAACTCTGTTAAAAAATATGGAATTAGTCTTTTGTTGTACCTACTTAATACGTACTTACCTATTTATTAATTTATTTGGGTAATTAGTTGAACGACACTTTACCTGTATACCTACCTAATACAAATCAAATAAGTACATTATGCTAGTTTCCAATTTAAATAATGATGTACGCCTCACATAATACATATAAATAAATTGTAAGATGATCTCATGTAGCTTTTTATGATATGATTGAATTACCCAATTAACAGATCGAACACAGCAACTGGCTTAAATAAGCTATGTGTTTCATAATTATTATAGAATATGCATAAAATGCCCTTCAACATATGTCAGAACTAAATTCACAAATGTTCAAAATAAGAAGAACAGTAGGGTGTAATTTAAATTATTGATCAACGTGTAATAAAAAAAAAGGTCTAATACTAATTCTGGTCACAATTTTTGTAAATACAATTCTTTTACTTAAGTATCAGATGACATTCAAAGAATATTTTTTAAAAACAGATATTCTATTCTATTCTAGTAATTAGGTCTCTAATCGATAAATTAATGTTGACGTTAAGATTTTCATTAATGAAGACGGATATTGTTATCTACGCTATTCAGTATTTTTAACTTTAACCCATTCTGTTATTAAGCTCTACTTCTAGAGTACGTATGTACAGATATTTTTACTCATTTATTTGTTTTTCCTACTCCTCAAGAATTTGGTCTAATCGCAAGACATTTGTATTTATAGAAAATTTTCTCATTTCATTCATACTTTTCCTCAAGGTCAATAATTTCTCAAGTTTCTAACAGCGCGTATTTATGCGTGTATTATGCCATGGTATAGTATAAAAAGATATTGTATTAATATCATATTTTTATCAAAATTAACAAATCAACCGGAAACTACAATTAAAACTAATTAATGATCAGTAAACAGTAGTAAAATAAAAATGAAATTCTAACCTAGAAATCTCAGCTGTTAAAGTTGTTGCAGATCTAATTTAAAATATACAAATAAGTATGAGTGATATGAACTGCAATTAAGCAACCACTTATTTGTTGATTAGATAATTGTTTTAAATATGAAATAAATATTTGCGACTTTGACATTTAAATTACCCAGTTCTACGTGATAAATATATGACACCATCTAGGTAATAATAAGTTTTTTAACATATATAGTTACTTTTACCTTGTTTGCAAAAATACGATCTCATTAACATTAATAGGTATTATTTACCACCAATCATAAAATAATTAAGAACACAACGAGTGAGATCTAATATTTTAAGCACACCGATAATTAGAAGAAAGTCTAATGATAAATATTGACTAACCTGTTTGTACGTAGCTCAAACCAGACTCCAAATTGGAAAATATAGCACTTTGTACTTCCAATTTACGGGAATCGGCCATTTTCCGCACTTTTTTCACATGAAAATCTTTGAAAAATCACTACACAAACACAAACAGCAGTTCCCAGAATCCTCGGACATTACATTTATTTTTTCTAAAAGCAAATGGTTGCGACATCTATGCTATTTTTATAGTGGTATGCTTATCTAACTTAAAAACGTTTGCAGAATTCTATTTATTTAATATTTAAATTAAAATGGTTTGATATTCCTTTTATTAAAAGTATCTTTTATAAAATAACACACAAAATCAAATTCATAGAAATAATAGTAATCTATTGTAAAAACTATAACGTTTGTTTTGTAAATAATTTTTGAACTTTTTTAGTCATCAATTTAAGAGTATCACATATAAAAAAATACAATTAATTTAATAAAGATAAACTAAAATCAGTTTAATGTACTTACCCATTTTGAAATTCTTTATAGTATTGTTCTCACAATAAAAAAAATGTAGCTGCTGGGAAGTTCAACTTCATGTAATATAGAAAATCCCAAAATTTCACCACCACTTTCCTAAACCTTTAGTTTATATTTATTGTATTTCTATCAATAAATGCACTATTTAAAAAGCATGCAAGAAGAAGACTAAAAGTTAGTATAAATAAAATAAAACAAAATGCAAAATATAAATAACAAATTTATTAAGTCATCTACTTCTTAGCCTTTGTAGTGGCTTGTTGGGCTTTAAGAACCTTAACTACAATCTTTTGTTCTTCAATAAGAAAAGCTCTAACAATCTTTTCTTTAACACATTTATGACACAAGACTCCACCGTATGCACGTTTGACTGTCTTCTTACGCCTACTCATTCGCGACCTTTCATGCGATCGTGCAGGAATAATTCCTCTGAGTTTATCTTTGCATTGGCCACATCTTGGTACTTTCTTGGGTTTTTTCAGGTATTGATACACTAAGCGTCCACCTGGTGTGCGGACACTATAAAAATAATTAAATTAATATGTGTCTATAAAACAGTGTAAATACAATTAAATTGAATTGAATAAAGTTCAGAGTAACTAATTGTCTTCAATTTAATCAGGACTCTAGCCTAAACTCATCATTATGACCTCTTCAAAGTGAATCTGAGTTTCGATATGGAGGTTAGGTTTAATATTTTTGTGAATATACAAAAATTCCAGTTGGACAATACTCCCAAATGCGATTACAACAGAAAAAGTACATCAATTAGGTGCAAATTAATTATTTCCTACTTACATTTTTCGTTTGTTGGAGTTTGTGTTATAAGATAAACGCCTCCGAAAAACCAGACGCTGTACCATGATGACCTAAACACGAAAAAGCAGTGAGAAAAATATTTTCGGAATAGTTTTCGTTGCTATTTTTCACTTAAAATAATATATTTAAAAATAATGGATCATTACAAATACACAAGATTATTAACAATTTTTAATTTTCTTTTAGAATAACAAACCACTAACCTTCTTAACTTGGACTAGTTAGGAAAGAAACTTCCCTACTTTACCGACACTGATTTCGAATAAATATGACAGCAATCTCGCGCAGGGCCATCTACGATTTAAGTGTGTAAATATGATTCAACATGAATTCTCATAAAATTTTAACAATTACATTTTGTTTATAAAGATTGTAAAAAATGTAACGTATCATGGTTTCGTTATTTGAAAACTATGAACAGCAATATTCCGCCTTAACAGCAGACATCACCTCCCAAATAGGTCTTCTCAGAAATTCTGGATTAAGTGAGTTCATTTGTTTTTGTAAATACATCAACAGTATTTGATATTTATTCATTTATTTTATTAGACCGTCGGCAGCTTATTTCAAATATCGAAAAAAATGTGGAGGAGGCACAAGAATTGGTAAGTCCAGTTGATATCCTGCTTTTTACTGGTTCAAAATTTGAAATTGATTTTGTAGCTGGAACAAATGGATTTGGAGATCAGGGATATTGAGGCATCAAAGAAACAAAGGAGCAGGACGAAGTTGGAGTGTTACAGAGCTGAACTAAAAAGATTAACTTTAGAATATATAAAAGCTCGTTCTATTAAACAGGGAACAACTCTAAACTATGATTCTCCAGATGAATACGAAGATGTTCAGATATCCATAAATCAAAAAAAGAAATTGTTGAATAATTCTGAGAAATTGGAACGTACAGGAAAGAAGCTGGATGATGGTTATAAGGTGATAATAGAAACTCATGAAATTGGTACCCAAGTGCTTCAAAACTTAAATGAACAAAGAGAAACTATACAAAGATCAAGAAATAGGGTAAGAACACATTAGTAGTATGGTAATCATTTAATGCAGCATCATATCATAATTAAAATCTCAATTATCATTTTCTTCAATTGTTTACAAAAATTGCTTCATAAAAAATTTAAGCGTTATCAGAATGAATGTATTCCATAGTAAATGTGTATATTAAATCCAAATTGAATTATTGTTTAGTTTAATGTTATTAACAGTAATGTGATGATAAGAATCAGACATGACATGTTGGTTGAACGATATATGTTTTAATAGGAGATAACACTAACAGTATTAATTCTTATAAATACGATGTTTGTATCCTTGAATTAGATACTGAAGGTGATAAAACATTACTACAGAGAAAACAACAATATTTGTTATATATTAAATTTTTCTAAAAAGCCTTGAAAATATGAATAAAAATGTCATTATTATCACATAAGTAATTTGTTTATTACATTTCGATTTTTTTTTAATTTTATAATAGGTATTTGGTTGATTTTAACATTTTCCCCTTTACTATAATAATTACTACTTTCATTTTCACTAATTTATTTATTTATACATCGATAAGTACTTTATATAGTTTATTGATAATATAATTTAATAATTTCATATACTTACCTTTAAAAATTTATTATTGTACGTATCACATATTACATAATGAATTAAACGCCAATGCTGGGTGAGTTTGTTAAATTTCCTAGGGTTAAATTAAGTTTCATATTTTGCTTTAAATGACTTTCATCATCATGATCATATAGTCATCAGCCCAATGATTTTTTGGAAACGCACCTCCAATCTTTCCTGTCATAAGTCACTCGTTGCATTTCCCAAAAACTGGAACATCCCAGACCCATAACTATTTGTGAACGCGAACAGTAATCCAATCTAGGTCTTTATTCCTGTTTCTGCTTCCTATATATCTAACAAACCCTTCATGTGTCAGAAGAGGTGTCCTACCGTTCCAGTTTTCCTTTTCTTTGTTAATGACTTCCTCTGCACCCTTTGTTCTTCATTTCAACAGTAACTTTTAATGAATTTCCTTAAGTTAAGGGAGACGAATGAGGAATTGGGAAGATCGTCTAGGATAGCGGGGTCAATGTTATGCCGTTCCATTCAGGAGAGGGTGGTACTGTTTGTGGCGATAGTTAGTTTTGTTATGATTTGTATAGGACTGTTTTTGCGTTTTAAGGACTAATAAACAAATAGTAATAATAATTATAATAATAACAATGATGATAAGATGAAATAGATAATATATTAATGCACTTTTCGTACATTTAAGCCAAATAAATATTTTTAATGTACTTTAAAAGGATATGACTCCTAGGTCTGACTGATCATGTATTAGTTTATTATAATTGTGTCATAATTCATATTTATTTATCGTTGTTGAACCAATAAAGTCATTCCATTGTTATAGACATTGCTTTTAATTTTTCCTTCATTTTCAACTAAAGGAATATCATTCGAAATAAAAAACACGTTGGAAAGTGGTATTAAAATTTTTATGTATTTATTTTTCATTAAAACAAATCGAAATTACTAAACAACGTTGTTTTTACAGAAATAAAAATTATCCAATGTTTATTTAAAATTTGCGAAAATAAAAAGGGGGTTGTAAAATCATTTTATTGCTTTAATAACTGATTTATCTACAATAACTGAAAATCGTCTTAAAACCTAATGAAAACTTTACAACTAAGTAACTTTTAAAAATAAAAACTAACCACAAATTCAATACTAATTATATTATTTCATTGCGATGAAATTGCAAAGAAAAATCGAAAGGTACAAAAGAACAATAAGTAAATTAATTTCTTGTATAAAAGATATTCTCTACCACGACCTAAAAGCGGATGCTTCATTTATTTATGATATGAGAAAAATTGCTAAAAAGTTTCCTTGTTTTTTAATTGCACAGTCTAATACACTTTGACCATTCGAATTAATTAATATGTGATAATACATAAATGTTTTATCAAAATGTAATGTAAAGTAAGCAATATTCACAGACAGTAATCACGAATTACAAAATAGTCAACATTAAGTTAAAGAAAATTAAATAATTATACTAAAAAAAAGTAATAAATTTTCGCAAAATTTCCTATTTTTTTATTAAGTTTTTAACATTTTTTTTTTAGTTAACGAGAACATCGCAATTTTGTAATATATAATAGCAATAACTCAACAATTGTTTATTAATTGTTTCTAGTGAAATTAATATTAAAAAAAAAACGCAGACAACTGTATAATTTAATTAGTCCTTCATTTTCACTTTTTTCTGCCTTATTATCCTTCAATTTAAAAATGTTCAGGTAAACGTATGATTGTTTGACTGTAATCTTATTTGTTTTGCCTACTTATTATATTTACAATGCAGCATGGGATTAACTTTACTGACGCAGTTATCTTGTGTAATCAGTAATCATCGTAAAACATACGATTTTTGCTGTTTTATTTCGATATAAAACGTAAAGAATAGCAGATATTTCTTCCTATCGCAATTAAGAGAGGGCGTGTCGAAAGAGACGCATTGTAGTTATCGTGTTATCAAAATACAAAGAAAATAAGGAGTGTATTAAAAAGCTTACGATTTTTTTATTGTAGAGATGATAATTTCAATATTCGTAGGAAATGTCTTCTCTAATTTAGTTTAGCGTACATGTCTTCGATTTGAGGTAAGAAGTAGTTTCGGATTTGGGGCCTTTTTGACTTCATGGTAGGAGTTAAAAGGCCATTTTGCATGCTGAAGGGATCTGGGTGGAGGTATATGTCCTTAACCTGGAATACATAATAATATATGCATACATATAAAAGTTTTGTTATATTAATGTATTAAACAACTCCAAATGTGAGGATAAGTATCTCAATCGCATATGAATTTAGAATGTTCACAAAAATCGATCCAAAATGTCATGGGTCCAATCGTCGTTAATTACGTCTTTGATGTCATGGGTGTTAATTAAAAAATTAAAAAGAAGAAACCCCTAATTACCACAAAAACTTTTTTGAGTGGACACGTGTTTCGCCCACTTCATACGTGGGCATTACCAACGCAATTTTTTGTGGTAATTAGGGGCGAGTCTTCTTTTAAATTTTTAATTGATTATTATTTACCACAGTCTCCTTTTTCTACTATGTCATGGGTGCTTTATCTTTAAGCGTTGTCATTTACCTGTTCGAATGATTTAAGAGCAGCTTCCTTCCCCCATGCAATCATGTCGTCAAAAATAAGTTGTTTCACTTCGGGGTGACTGCAGAGGACGCTAAACGTTCCCGGGATTCCATTTTCCTGCGCCCAGCACTTTATTACGTCCACCTCCGGCACCACAATTGCGACAATGCAAGACTGGAATTAATTTCAAAAGATTTTAATAATCGCAATTTCCTACTGGCGAAAATACGACACAAACCTTCAATGATTCGCCGTGAACAAAAACTTGATGAACGTACTGAGATCTAAGATAAACACTCTCGATTTTCTCTGGAACGATGTACTCTCCCTGGGACAATTTGAAGATGTGCTTTCTTCGATCAATTATTTTCAATGTGCCATTCTAAAAAAAAAATATCATAAATACCTAAAAATCTGTATCAAATCAAAAATATATTTCTTTTGAATTTACCGGCATCCACTGTCCCACATCTCCTGTATGATGCCATCCCTGCTCGTCTATAGTTTCTTCTGTTTTCTGGGGATCTTTGTAGTAACCCATGAATACATTGGTACCCTTAACGCACACCTCTCCCTGATTATTTTTCGCCCAGTATTCCATTTCCGGGACATCAACCAATTTGACACAACAACAAGCTACTGGAGGGCCAACATGGCCAGGAACATGGTCTCCTTGAATCGTAAGGGTTATGGGAGCGGTGCACTCTGTTTGACCATACCCTTCAACCACCTACATGGTAAAAATAGTAATTTCGGGTAAATATTTTGATTTTGATACGATTAATTAGTGGCATAGTACTCACCACACACCCCAACGCGCATCGGACAAATGTCAAAACATTTTCAGCTAAAGGGGCTGATCCGACCAACATTAGTCGCAATCTTCCTCCCATCCCTTCCTGTACTTTTCTAAACACTATTTTGTCCCAAATACTATTGTTACGAACTATACCCCTAAAATTATAATTAGTATTTAGAATTTGGTTTAGAAATGAATAGGTAGCACTGTAGTTTTTTTTTGCGAACCTTTTAAGTTCATTTTCTTTGGCACTCATAGCCATGTTGAATAGCATTTTCTTTATAAAGCTGCCAGAAACTTCTGACTGGACTTTGTCGTAAATTCTGTTTAGTAATCTCGGCACTGCGGGGCTGACTGTTGGTCGAAGGGCCTTCATGTCATCCGAAAGTCTTCTTACGTCCCCCAAGAAAAAGCCTATCGCGCCTCCGACCATGTACATGGCATTCTTAAAAATAAGCCAAACATAACCCGAAATGCAGGAAATATAAAACTACGATGAGAATTTTAGAAGAATTTTTGTAGGGTTATCAGTACATCAAAGTGAACCCTACAAAATTTTTTCTAAAATTCTTATTGTTAATAATGATTATACAGTGGTTCGACCATTATGTGACCTTTGTGGTTAGGTAAGGTCGCCATTGTTGCTGTTGTCACCTCGTAGGTTAGGTTAGGTTAAAATTCTTATTGTTAATAATGATTATATACTAGTTAGACGATTCTGTGACCTTTGTAGTTAGGTAAGGTCGTTATTGTTGCTGTTGTCACCTCGTAGGTTAGTGGTAGAGCAATGATGCGTAAAGTCATGCACCCGGGTTCGATTCTCGGCGAGGGCGTGACAGCAGCAACAATTTTTTTTCATTAATTTTTGAGATTAATTGTAATGATATAACTACAAATTTGTGACTGTAAGAGAGGTGGTTGAAGGAAATTTTCTATATGATGATGTTTTGATAATTTACCTCGCAGCACCTTTCCAGCATATGGGCAAGAGGTAGGAATGATATCATGGTATCACTGCTAGTGAGCCTGTGGTCCCCGAATTGTAACATAACGGCACAAACAGCTGCGATAACATTTTCGTGGGACAACATTACACCTTTTGGGTTTCCCGTTGTGCCGCTTGTGTAACATACTGTGCAGAGATCAGACGGTTTTGGGGGCTACGAGAATAATACCAATTTTATATTTGTATGCCTGTACTGAATTTTATTATATTTTGACATATTTGCAATACATTAAATACTAATCGGAAAAGTGTTTAAGAAAGTGAAAGTTTTCAAAATACAATTTAAATCGTAAATAAAAAAACCTGAGGTCTATTTCTAAAAAAAAAAAGATGAAAATGAACTGAATATGTTTCACTAAAGTAGTAATATTTTCAATTAATAATAAGGATCTTTACTTTACTTATTTTGAGGTTAAATTGATCTTTTGCTTATTTAAAGATGCTACTAATTTTAAGTGTAAATTGTATCGTATATTAAGGTCATTGTTATTGCTGATAGTTACCTCATCTGGATGCATTTTTTGTGACCCCAGTGTTTCAACGTCGGAAAACCGAAGTATTTCTACACCCCTATTTTTGGCCCTTTGTTTTGTGGCCGGTCGAACTTCTTTGAATGAAACAATTTTTCTCAAACATTTTGGCGCTTTGTCTAGTAGAAGATTGCATTTGATGTCATCTTCACAAATAACAATATTTATTTCGGCTAAGGGAAAAAGGAATTGATTAAAATCAAAATNGATAAAACACAGACCAACTTTTACCCGCTGTCTTAACAGTGCGTTTTAGAAAATACTACAAATGGCGCAGTAAACGCCATCTGTAGCAGGATGCTACATTTTAGGATTACGTATGCTCCAACAAGGCCCACTTGTGTGGATATCTACTTGCTGAAAACGAATCCCGGCGTAGCCAACCTCAACGTGATAGGCACGTTAGCTTAATCGAATAAAATAATTCGAAGTGGTCTTGTATTCTGTCGAAACTGCCAGACGCGGATCGCGATTTCGATCTTTTTGGATCTCATCAGCGCTTTGCAGGCAGCTCCGACAGGACAGAGACCAACTTTTACCTGCTGTCTTAACAGTGCGTTTTAGAAAATACTACAAATGGCGTATTAAACGCCATCTGTAGCACGATGCTACATTTTAGGATTACGTATGCTCCAACAAGGTCCACTTGTGTGGATATCTACTTGCTGAAATTATTATTTAGACAATCGACCCTTATAGGGTAGAAATGTTATGGGAGTCTGTAGTTTGTGAAGTTTGAGGTATAAAAGCAACTCAAAAGATACTGTGTTCATTATTGTTTTTAGTTTTTTTTTCAAAGAAATAATAAGAAAATATACACCAGTTTTACTAAAAAGTCTGACCTTGTTTAATGATGAAGGCACAGGCGTCTGGACCGAGTGTGTCATATAATGGCACCAGGACCATACTGTAACAATAAGCTGCTTGTTCTGTCAGGATCCATTCGGGACAATTTTGGGAATATATGCCGATGAAAGTGTTCGTACCGGGCTGTAAACCGTTGGCCACTAAACCAGAACCGAAATTTTTAGCTCTTAAGAGGGCCTCGTTGTAGTTAAGCCATTGGTAAGGTTTATTGTACGATTCACGCCATCCTAAACAGGGGCCGTTATCTGTAATGCAAATAGAGAAAAATAATTGTGATAGCAAGGAATTGACTACAGTTCTTTACAATTTCTCCACATTTTTGTGTTTTTGAAATATATATTAAACTCATCATCATCATCATAAGGTCGTCAGTCCTAAGACTGGTTGGACACGTACCTCCACTCTTTCCTATCCTGAGTTAATTTTCGCATTTCCTAAAATTTGAACAACCCACATCCTTAACTATATGCGAATAGCAATCTAATCTAGCTCTACCTCTACTCCTCTTAACTTCTGTTTCTGCCTCTAACTAGACCTTCATCTATCAATCTCGCCTACTTCTTATTGACTTCCATAGAGTCATCTATTAACATATTCTTTCTAATACTCGAGACGTAATAATTTTACTGGAACATTCTAAAATTCTTCTGGTATCTTTTGATTCAGTTTCGATCACAAAACCATGTGTAGCTTCAAATATATTATAAATGACTTTACACCTCAAATTTTCATTGCCGTTTACGTGTACGACGTTTTTGGGGCATTTTGTATGTACAACTATGCAAATGAAAAGAATTGTACGGTAAAGCTTTCTTGCTATTGCACCGTTATTAGATGTTTATATGTGTGCCTGGCGCATCCACCAGAAAATATAAATCGTCATCAATAAAGTCGTCAGTCCTAAGACAGGTTGGACACGCACTAAGCTAATCTTTTCATTTCTCTAAAACTAGAATATACCACATGCAAGGGCGTCGTCCGGGGGGGGGGGACAGGTGGAGGCAGCTGTATCCCTCCCCAGCGACTCAAACTTTTGTCTTAGTACTGAAGTATCAAGATTTTTGTTATGAATAAAAAGTCTCTTACAAAAATTTTTTACAGACCTTGTGGATTCAAAAAATGACCTTTAAAGTATAAATTATAATTAGACCTAATTTGGTGCTTGTAAGTTTGGCTGTTTTTTAAAATTCCGAAACAGAAACGCCTCTAAAATCTTGTCCATTTGAGAATAAGTCAATAACAGAGATTAAAATCTTTAATTCTCTATATTTTCTATGTTTTTTCAATTTGCTCTAAATATTCTAATTTCGGGGTAGGCCGTACCTTCGGGGAAACGTTGTAATAACTATTCCGTACAAATGAGCCTGTCTTTCGAACTAGACCTTGTCTTATATCTTATCTATAATCAATCATGTAGCAATTAATCATAGAAAAATTGTTGTTATCTGTAGATTCATTAGAAGATTATTGTTTTACGTATTATAAATTTCTTTAATATCCTATCGAAATTGAGTACAGTCAGGGTTGGTTAGCCATCTAGGCGCCTCGGACGGGTCATGCCTTTGACGCCCATTTAGGTATACTTATTTCATTACAAATTAAAAAATCTTTTCTTTTAGATCGATAAAAACAGGTACTCAAATGGAGTGGCAGACATCCCGGTCGCCCCCCGGCACCGAGTACAGTAAATTAATAAATAATAGATAATAATAAATTAAATCAAAGTTTTATGTGTAAACGTCGAACTACTACAATATGTAAATGGGAGTTTGATTTATTGCAAAATTATGCAATTATACATATTTAGTATTAAAATTAATGTTAATTTTCTGCTTTTATAGATTAAATTACGTACCTTATACTTATGATAAGATTAATACTAGAACAAGTTTATTAATATGTGTAATTATTACAAACTTATTTAATAAGGAGAATAAAACCCCTGAAAAATTCTATAAACATTTTACTTGATAACGTATTTGTTTTGGAAATTTTTGTTACCAAAACATATTTTCTATTAATTAAAAGCGAGCTGAACATAAACCAGACTTATTTAAAAACAGTAGGTATGTACAGTAAGAAATAGCACCTATTTTAACTAACCTATTGCCACCTTACGACAATTAACATAAGTTTTATAAGAACGTTATTGTTGTCGCTATCTTAATATCAATTATTTATGTGATTCCCTAGCATAAAACAGCGATTTCTAGTTTTTGATCTAATTTCTGATCAATTTTTGTTTATCATTATTCCGACAATACCGCTTCCACTTTATTTACGGCTAAGTCTAAGTTCTCCTTGCTAGATGCTAATAGTGCTGTATCATCAGCAAATCTAAGTATGCCCGCTGTGTGTTCAGCTCGAGAAGTCGATATCCTTATGGATTTTGTTCAACATTTTCGTGGCTATTTTCATACTTCGCCTGGGAATCCCATATACGTATTTCTTTAAATAAGTTTCTGGCCTAAATACGAGTCCTTTGGCTGAGGAATCCCATAACTGTAAATGTTGTCAGACTACTCTGAATAAATGCTATTGATGACTCTTACGATTATTTTTAGAATGGTTATTTTTATGAGACCCCTAAGACGCGAAGCTACAGGCGGCATCGACTCCTAACTATGCCTCCTGGGAATCCTTGCCTCACTCTCTTCCTAATATTTACTTCATCTCAACGTTGCTGCCCAAAAATGCTATACTGCTTGATGCTACATATCACCCTTCTACCCTGTATCTCATCTCTTTATAAGAGATAGATAAACATAAATATTTTACATGAAGATTGGAAAAACTTTGGCGGTTGTTGTAGAACAAACAGAAAAGCTCAAAACCCCAACGCCAAAACAAGACACTGTGCGAAAAGTGCTTCGGACAACTACAGTGTCTTGTTTTGGCGTTGGGGTTTTGAGTTTTTCTGTTTGTTCTATAAATATTTTACATGGAATCATCATCGGTACATTACTTAAATTCAATTTATTACACTTAAAATGATAACGATCGAGTTGGCATCATCGAAATTTCGTACGGAAACGTTTCGTCAATAACTCAATTAGCTTTCAGTCAGTCAATCAATCAGTCTCAAATAGATCGATGCATTTAACAGAGTTCACTTGGGAAATTGCGTTGGAAATGTGGAAACTTCTTCCCCTTCAAATGTAATCGCATCGTCTCACAAAAAGATGAATTATATTAAACATTTTCCGATGGCTACACTGAAACGGATGCAAGTATTAATAAACTGACTTTTGTTGGTTAAAAATGGTTGGCTAATTTCAGTCAGTGACGAAGTTATGTGTTACTGTCGCCACATTGCTGTAGATTTATTCAGCATTACGGAAGAAATAAAATAGGTAAAATTTAAGGAGCTAAGAATAAAGTAAAACTTATTGCCTGTGTCTAAGACCCACTGGTGAGTAAAACTGATCTTGCTCTTGTAGTTTTTATACTAGCAAGATCAAGACTACGACGAACGAACAAAACCAAGACTAAAACCAAGACCGAACGAACAAAGTCAAGTATAAAATCAAACCGAAAATATGGTGGAGGTGCCGGGTTTCATCTTTATTGAACAATCACATTCATAGAAGACATAGAATCAGGGGAGGATTCGTAGTTTTAGTTTTCCTATAGTTTTACCTATTTGAAATATTACTTCAACTTCAAAATATGAAAGACCGCTAGAGCTGAAACACCGCAGCATTGTAATTCATGTTATAGTTAATTAATTAATTAATTAGTTGATAGGTAACTCATCAAAAATTACCTTATATATTAACTAGAATAAATAGGGGATATGTCCCTTGAAGGAAGATAGTGTGGAGATAGGTGGCTAGGTTATCCCATAATGAAATAAGAGTTCGATGTAGCATTAAACAACTTAAAGAATGATAAGGCTCCAGGTATAGACGGAGTACGGGCGGAAATTCTAAAACATGCAGGACAAAAGGTTAGAAATCGTATGTTTATGCTAGTTAGTCACATTTACGAGAGGGCGAAAGTCCCAAAGGATTATAAACGGAACAAAAACAGAGGTGTGGATAGGTGCGAGACATTTAGAACAATTAGCTTAACTTGCGTCAAAAATTTTAACTAGAATTGTACAGAGAAGAATGGAAAAAAGGGCGGAAGAACTATTAGGGGAAGATCAATTTGGGTTTAAAAGAAATAGAAGAACGCAGGAAGCCATTCTAGTTTTACGGGGAACAATAGAGAAAACGATAGAGAAAGAGCGCATACATAGGATTTGTAGATTAAGAAAAGGCTTTTGACAATGTTAAATGGGACAAGATGTTAAATATACCTAAAGGGATGAGTTACAGAGATAGAACAGTGATACTTAGTTTGCATAAAGAGCAACAGGCAGTTATAGAGCTGGGGCTGCAACGTAGAGAAGTAAATATTAGCAAGGGAGTCAGACAGGGATGCACACTGTTGCCGCTACTTTTTAATCTACATATCGAAAACGCGATCAACATTATTAAAGACAATACAACTGTAAGGATAGATATACAGGGTAAAAGACTAGTATGCTTAGATTTGCAAAACAGTATTGTATGAAAATAAATAAAAGTAAACTAAAAATACTGGTATGGAAGGGTATAAAAAGTAGGGAAAGAGAGAATATATAAAGATAAGAGACAAAAAATTAGAAAAAGTGGCTGATTTTCGGTTTCCAGAAGTCAGGATGGATAGAGATATAAAACAGAGGGTTGAATCGCCTTCAAAAAAGTCACTTCTATGCTCGCGAACGGTTAATTTAGAAACTCGAAAAAGATTGTTAAAGGTTTCTTTTTTAAGTTCGGCGTTGTACGGGTGCGGTGGAAAAGAAAAGGTTAGAAGCATTCGAAATGTTTTGTTATAGGCCAATGATGAGGATATACCGCGAATGGAGTAGGTTAGAGGACCAGTTTTAGGACTGACGATTTTATAATAGTGATACCTCATGTAGCGTATGCTGATGGAGGGATTTCCCCCTAGATTTACGATTAGGACCCCACAAAACAATCTTTTAATGACTTTATTATACCGTCTGCCGAAATCATAAACACGTTACATATTGACTTATTATTATAATGGCTTGGGTATTGATTTAAATTTTTCAGAAATAAATTAACCAATGGTGTCAAGTCATGACGAGATACTTAACTTTTCTATCGATATGAATCAATCAGCAGAAATCTGGTGTCATCGGAAATCCTATGCCGTTAACTAAACGCAACATTTATTTTTTTTTACTTATAATTCCAGTACAAAGTTAGTGAAATTTCACTTATTCTTAAGGTACTTGATACGGACAATACCCGCTAAATCTCACCTACAACCCTTACCTACTTATAAACAACTAAAAATCATATTGTAAACTTCCACAAATTTCAGTGGAGGGCGTTTTTATTAGTATTATAGTTGAACTCAATAGATGATTTATTGGGTAGCTTCATAAAATTGTAGTGCTGTCTAAATATTGCGAAGTTATTTGGATTCGGACGTCGATAAATAAACGGTTCGCCAATTCAAACGCATTTCAAGCATAATTAGTGCTAATGGATTGTTTATTTTAAAGGCTTACTCGATTCTTTGGCACCTCTTCTGAAGCTTTCGTACAGCGTACGACAGTCTTCCCATAAGTAACTGACGAACTTGCCCTCTTTAGCGTCTTTGTAAAACCTGGAGACTCGAATAAGCTCTGGACCCTGAAACAAAGTAATTCCTTATGAGAAAATAATAACTATCATATTTAATTCAACTAAGCTGTATGTTTGGAGCGCGGTGTTGTACGGGTGCGAAACATAGACAGTGGGCGTGGCGGAAAAGAAAAGGTTAGAAGCGTGGTGTTATAGACAAATTTTGAAGATAACGTGGGTAGAGAAAAGTTAGAAATGAAGAGGTATTAGAAAGAATAGGAGAACAGAGGACTCTATGGAAGTCAATAAGAAAAATAGGCGAGATAGGTTAATACGAGACCTTCTTAGTCATGAAGGTCTACTCAGAGACATACTAATGGCAGAAACAGGAGTTAGGAGGGGTAGAGGTAGATCTAGGTTAGATTACTGTTCGCTAATAGTTAAGGATGTAGATTGTTCTAGTTTTAAGGAAATGCGAAGATTAGCTCTGGATAGGAAAAAGCGGAGGTACGTGTCCAACCAGTCTTAGGACTGACGACCTTATGATGATGATTTAATTCAGTGGCATAACAACAAATTTCAAATTCAATAAAATTCTTTAAGCGATATGTACCTTTCCATAGAATATTGATTTGCGAATTTATCGCCGAAGGAGTTTGAAATTCTGTTTTTCAGCGACAGATTTAGGTTAGGTTAGGTTTTAGAAGAAAACAGACAACATCGTCATTTTCAACGACTTTTTAACTGAACGGTTAATTTAAATTTTCCAAAAATATCAAAGTATCTACGTAATGTACAATACCCTGTTTCATATCCCCCTAACCCCACGCAACAGGACCGTATCATCTGACCTGACCCCTCCTACCACCCCGTTACAAAATGTAAAGTTTTACACTTTAGTTCAGATAAGAAATAATAGGTTATTCACTTTTAAAAATTGACAGCTATTTAAGTCTTTATTATGCTGTCTTGTGTGCTTAAACCACCTACTTAAAAACTGTATTGCTTCCATATGGCTAATATCTAGGAAAGACATACTTTATTTTCTACTTATACTAAAATCAGTCAAAACAACATCAAGAATCTTTAAGTTTATCAATATATAGATCTAATTAAATAGATCAAAGAATCGTTATAGATATGTAGACACATGAATCGCATCATGACGAGAGAGTATTTACCAGATACTACTAAAAATAACTGAGTATACATCCTTATAAAAATATATTATAGAGACCTATAAAGGAAAAATTGATAGTAACGCTCAACTAATTACTTTATTATATGTAGGCGTTTTCTTCGGGTCAAATTCATGAGGGATGAAAAGTCTTAAATAGAAACGGTGGAATTAACGAGGTGACAACTGAACAGCTGTGTTCTTGTCGGTGGAGTAATCGCCTCGTCTCTCTGTCCTCTGACAAGGGTTCACCTAGGTTTTCCCACTCTGCTCAAATTCTCAGCGTTTCCTTATGAAGAGATTCGTTGTGTCATATCAGGTAGCCAATCATCATTCCTTCCCTGTTTTTTATAATTCTTTAGTATTTGTCTTTCTTCTTCATTTTCTTTCTGTTAAACTGTCACTCTCTATTCATTCCTCACACCACATTTTAAATGTTGGTGACCTTTCTCGTGTTGACGTTTCGCACTCTCATCTACGCTTCGTTTTCTTGAACTTATTGGCATTAAAAATTGTTTCGTCTGGTGTTGGTTTTAATTTGGTGCAATTAAACGTTATACCTTTAATGGTTTTGATTTCTACTCATACCTTGACCAATGTTAAGGGGCGCACACGGAAAATTTAAAAAAAGAATCAGAACTGGGCCGGTATCCGGTTTGGATCTGGAATACGGCGAATCTGCCACTTGTTTTAGGTTCAGTTCCTCCTATTTATGTTTCGTCGAGTCAGTGGTTGAGAAAATGCTCATAAATTTTTATTTAAAGTCAATTTCCTCAATTTACGTTTTTCGGAAAATCTCATGGTTGTTAGATAGTTAGTTAAGAAAACGGTGAATAATACTATTAGAGCCTAAAGAAAATGGAATTCGGATGACGAACCGAAACAAGTCGAATAAAATTTACAAGAGAAAAGGCCAACGAGAAAAGATAGGTACAGAAATTTGTGATACTCGAAAAACATTATTTCAATAAGCAAATAAGGGTACTTCAGGAGAGTAAAGGATATTTTGTTTATTACATTCCCATACCTACTGTTCGTTTCAAGAAGTTAGAGATATGCCCCTTCCCTTTATTAGGATGCGCCGTAGCATATTTCCAAATTCAATCATATTTGTCTGCGGAGCTCATTTCTCCACCGATCATCGAGCGAGAACTAGACAAAAGTGTACAGTACCATTTGCAAAATTATTTAAACTGTCTCGTTAAAATCTAAGAATATGCTTAATTTAAAAGCACATTTAGCCAAGAATATTAACAAGTGAATTAACTTAACGCTCAACACACCTATAAAACTTTTGCTTTGTTTTCTATTGTTAATTTATATACATTTTTGTTTTAAGAAATTGCTAAACATTTTCGTCTAGTACTGTACAGTTCTAGCCGATCTCCTAAGACCGCCCATCGAGAGCTCTGCTCGTTCAAGCTTGTTCCAACTATTTCTGTCTTGCTCACGCCTAGTGTGTAGTCTTTCTATCTTCGCGCAGACTTCTTCGAGGTCACAATTCTAACAAATTGAAATGGACTGTATTTTCTAAGTAATTCTGTTGTTATAAATGAAAATCACGTGTAGGTTAGAAATCAAGAAAGAAGAATGGTAAAAGAGGCCATGGTAAATAATTAAATAAACTAAATGAGATCCTTAACCACTACAAAAACTTTTTGAAAACCGGACATGTGTTTAACTCATTTGTGTGTGGATATTATCATTGCGAGATTAGATAGAGTTTCCCGATAGTGTATCCATATGGATGACACGGCAAAGCAAATACGTTGAAGGAAGTTTTTGTTATAAAGAGTTTTATTCATTTGGTCTGTCTCATCATTCTCACTCCAACTAGCACCCACCCATTCCCAATATTCCTAAAGAAGGCTAAAAAGGGTCTTCCATGATCCTTACAGAGTGTTTGTACTGTCTTTTCTACCTGTAATACATCCCTATACAACCTCACTCACATTATTCCAGTGGGGCTAAGTTATAAGAACATCGATTATAATGGCAACTCTGATGTAACGTCAATTTTTAATAGTCCCGCAAATTTACCATTCAAATTAACGCTAAAACTCGGATATAACGTCATATTTTTACTGCTACGAATCTTTTAAATGGTTGTATTATTTACGGTATTTTCACTATCAGAATCTTGGTCGGAAAAATAAAAAGTCCTTTCCTAACAACATTTGTAACCTTTAACGTATGGACTGCATAATTAGTGCAAGATTAGTGTTTCCGAAATTGTTCAGTTTGTCTAACAAATTCATGGAGTTCAAACTTCCGTTAATAACGACACATGGTTATTGTCTAAATATCGCTATAACAAACATCTACTGTAATACAGTCACAATCTGTTTACTGCTCATATTTGGTCGTAAAAACCGATAGTCGTAATAGCCGGTGACGTTGTTATTAAGTACCTAATACCCTATTATTAAATACGTGATTAATATATTCACATATAAAATAAAACTACATTTTATTTATTGTACATAAAATGTATTGTAAAAAGACATAACGTACATATAATTATCATTTTTCTGTATTAATAAAATCTGTAATTTTAGTCTGTTTGGAACACTTGTAGTTCCCATTGAATTTTAATTAATATATCGTCATAATTTCCCTGCACGTGAAACTGTTCATTAAAAAGAACAATTTTTCGTAATACACTGACAACATTAAGACCATTATTCAAAGTTGACACTGTAAATTGTTCCTCAGTCTCTTCTTGTTCGTCCCTTTCCCTTTGAACTTCTTGTACAATATCATCTTCCGTAGCTGGTGCACAAATTGCAACAGAATTATCTACATCAATAAACACCTCAGCTTCAGTAGTAGATATTCTGAGAATTACAACAGACCCTAAACTCGACACGTTTTTGTTTAATTTTGCGATGTTAATGGTCATTTACTATGCCAAATGTGGATACTGTTACCTATTCAAATGTTTACAATACAGCTGGTCGTTCTAACTGATATAATTCTCCGAAAATATCAGTTAAATGTAGTCGCTTAAAGAGATACGTCGTAATAAGCAATGTCGTAAAAACCAATGTTTTTTATAAGGAGGTCTAACACAATTCAGGCGGGATCTATGATATTGGTCAATATAACCGGTGTTGTTCTAAACGATGTTGTAGTAAACGGTTTTGATTGTATTAAATATCGAGGCATACTGTGTCCTTCCAGACGCGTCCTTGGCGTCTGTGAAGAACCCAGCCGAATCATCCGAAGAGTCTCATCATGTTTGTGTTCTTCTGCAGGGTTCCGGAACCCTAACTAATAACACATGGTTTTTGGTCTTTTCTACTAAATTCGAGTATCTGTTTCAGTCACTTTCACTCCTCGTCGAAATTCTTCTTCGTATCTTCCGGGATATTCTTTGTCTCGTGGTCATTCTTCTTCATATCTTTTAGGATATATTCATTGTATCATGGATATGTATCATATAAATTCTAACTTTTTTGATTTGGGCCCATTTTGGTAAGAGGGTGCCGAACAGGCTCGAATAATGCTAAACTTTTCGACTGTCTATCTATTCATATTTTACAGTTAGTAGTTATTCAAGGTAAATACAGGTTAACAAAAGGCCATTAACCCAATAGTAATTTATTGTATTAGTCCTGGTGATTTTTGCCCGATTTGTTTATTATTTTAGTGGAGCACTTGATCTTGGCATGGTAGTGTGTTAATTGGTTAAAGCCGCTGACAGCAATATGCAGGTTGAGAGAGAGAGCAATGTATTTATGCATTAAATATAATTGACGTCAATGAATTGGATAAAGACCGGACCGATTAATTTTGTTGCGAATAAAATAGTAACTGTTAATAATGGGAATTGCATTTAAATAAGTGGATACAGCCTTGTTATTCCAAATTAATTGATTACGAGCTACATAATAAACGGTTAGATAATTACTCGGTAAATTTGGAAGAAATCGAAATCGGTAATTTGTTTAGTTATTATATTACGATGCAATTACTATTTTTTATTGTTATTTCGAAGGCTTTATATTAATTACATTTCTGTTTGTCACATTTACGACGGGATTTTCGTTGTTTTAAAGAATAAATGGTCGGATCAATAAAAACGTTAATTGCATAAAGTCATTTCAACAGTAGACTCAGTCAAACTATATTTGAGTTTGGAAGTTTTGTTTAAAATTTACTTCCATTGACCAAATATTGATGATATAGCAGTATTAGCATCAAGCAAGGAGGACTTAGAGATAGCTTTAAATAAAGTGGAAGCGGTATTGACAAAGGTAGTATTGTATGAAAATAAATAAAAGTAAAACAAAAATACTGATATGCAAAGGAAGAAAAAGTAGGGAAAGAGCGAATATAAAGATAGGAGACGAAAGACTAGAAGAAGTGGCTTATTTTCGGTATCTAGGGAGTCAGATAAGTCAGGAAGGAAAAAGTAGTAGGGATTAAAGCAGAGGATCGCGCAAGGTTTAGTCGCCTTCAATAAAAAGAAGTCACTTCCATGCTCGCGAACGGTTAATTTTAGAAATTGGAAAAAGGTTGTTAATGGTGTATGTTTGGAGCGCAGCGCTGTACGGATGCGAAAAATGGACGGGGGCGCGGCGGAAAAGAAACGGTTAGAAGCGTTCGAAATGTGGTGTTACAGGCGAATGATGAGGATACCGTGGATAGAGAATATTAGAAATGAAGAGGTATTAGAAAGAATAGGAGAACAGAGGACTCTATGGATGTCAATAAAAAATAGGCGAGATAGGTTGGTAGGACACCTTCTCAGGCATGAAGGTCTACTAAGAGACATATTACAAACACAAACAGGAGTTAAAAGGAGTTAAGAATGTGGGTTGTTCTAGTTTTGGGGAAATGCGAAGATTAGCCAGTCTTAGGAATGAAGACGAGTGAAGAATGATGATGACTAAATATTAAAATAAGCGAAATATGTAGAACTTCCGATTAACATTTGATAAACCATTTCTAACGAAATAGTATCTACAACTCTAGGTGTGAACGTACCATTCAAATTAGCTCTATGCCTTTATATTAAAACCAAGAACCCTTGCAGATTTACTCATTTCAATTTGATCCTTATAATATAACTTATTGTTTGTGAAAACTTCATAATCTTTAATGATATTAACTTATTATTTATTTGTGAGAAATATAATAATAATAAATTTTAATTGTAATAACGTACACTTATTTAAGTTAAGATCTAGCCATTTAGTTCATCCAAATCAGAGTGAAAAATACTACGACATCTGCTATTATATACTACTCTAAATATCTTAAGATCATCAGAAAATAATAAAACTTTAGATAAAATTTGCAGTCAATATTGACGAAGATATTAAATAACAGCGGTCCAAGAAATGATTCTTGGGACATTCCTGACAAAGTTTTAAATTCCTTCTGTGGCGTTATCCACCACATGGTTGAAAATTGTTTCTTTTTGTGTACATATTGTAAATACCTTTCTAAAATATTTCTTTTCTGTTTTCGATTAAGGTCTATAAAAATTCCTTCCTTTTGTAAATAACCTATTGTATCTTTCTTATCTATTTAAATAACTCTATTACTGTACTTTCCTATAATCCCTGTAACATTTCATCTTTCGTGTACTAACCGCATGACGTCTGTACCTTTCATTCCTTCCTAATTACATTTTTACAATCGGTTTCTTCGGTGGTTGACTGGCCATTAATTTCTTGGTATTTCTAATCTTAAAGTTTCCATATTTTAGTACTTCCCTACTCGTATCTACTACCCTCTCTATTCCTTCCTTGTAGAACAGTTTTTCATTTTTCATAAAATACAAATGAGTTCGTCTTACGCCTTCAGCAGAACAAGTCTCTTCTCTTCTCCTTTCGTTACGCCAGTTGTTGTTAAGTTCTTGTTAAGTTGTAAATATATGTTGTTGTTGTCTAGTTTTAATTATTCGCTTTCTAAGTCCTCCTCAAAACCTTCTATAACAAAGTGACCCAAACAAACTTACGAAACTTCGAATAATAGTGCTTCAGTTTTAGTACCAAATTGAATCTGAGGAATAGTTCTTACATATATCAAATTCATGCTTACAAAGGTATACTCGTTCGTTCGTTATAACCGATCGAACTTGTTAATTTTTCGTTCAAAACATCCGCCAAAGCCTATCGTTCGTTATGAATGCGTTCGTTATATCCATGTATGAATAACACCCGTTTAAATGGAAATTCCTTTAAATTTTGTTCGTTAAAACTAAACGTTTGTTATAACGAACTGGACGACGACGATAACTGATCTGCATTCTGTGTCTGCAGTTTATCGATAAACACTTAAAGGAAATCTTCTTTCGTTGTATCCTGATACTTATCATAAGTTGTTTGATCGATTGTTGTTTCAGGTACTTTTGTGTTCCAGTAAAAAACAAAAAGAAATACAACGTGTAATCACACAACACGCTACTGAAGTGAAACTTCTTCAAACACACAAACATACCGGAATAGGGGTTAAGGAATTGGTTTAATGGTATTATTTGTACACTATGCTTCGCACGGGTGCAATGCTGATAGTAAATATATTATAGAATGTCTTTATATACAACAATCAGAGGTTTTTTGTTATTAGACAATACAAACCGGTCGGATCGCCGCAACCGCTATGTCCCTGTACTTTAAGTCTGTAATATATTCGAAAATATTCATTTAAATTACATGCTGTATTCATATAGGGCAATATTGATCTATATTAAATGCACAATGTATTTAAAAGTATTTAATTGGATAAGGATTAATGCTGTATTGCTTAAAATCGCTTCGTAAACAAGCCATTATTTCTCGTAAAAAGTAAAGGATAAAAAATGGTTATTGTGGGTTATCCCTAAGAGATCGACATACGTATACCATCGCGGACTTTTTTGTAGACCCTTTTAAGATGTACAATACTTTAGTACATTATTTTGATCTATCTCGTAGGGTTCAGCCATCGTTTGCAATGTAAGCGCAAAAAATGTGTTTATTTACGACATCACTTTACAAACCTCTAAAATTATCAGTGTTTCTCTACTATATTATGCATGTATTATACATACAAACCTTCCTCTTGAATTACTATATCTATTTAAAAAAAACGCATTAAAATCCGTTGCGCAGTTTTAAAGATCTAAGCATACATAGGGACAGACAGCGGGGGAAATGCGTTGCATGATTTCGTTACATAGCAACTCGCATCAAACGAACTTACCCTACCGTGTGTAAAGAAGTTTCACTTAAAAAAATTAGATCTACTATAAGGTGTTTAGGTAGTATTTAATCATGTGCGATCTTTATATGAGAGGGTAGGTTAAGTATTTGTAAGCAACAAACATGTTTTTGTGTCTACAATAAATAAAATAAAAATGCACTACATGGTTACGAAGGTCGTGTACGTACACGTATGTATACATATTAATGCAACATATTTGTTCGTAAGGTCAAACAATATTGCGATGTACCTACATCGAATTTAAGTTGGCTTGCAACGTGTTATTCATATGGACATTTGTAATGAAGCTGAAGAATCGTTGGAAAATCTCCAACGTTTCTCTCTGTTATTTGCTCAGTTTCACTCTGTTCTACAAGCATTTAAATTTGATTACTCAAATTTTGCTGATACATAAAACTACTTCCGAATTTCTTGTAAATGGTGGATGATGGAGTGTCTGGGAAATTTTTTTCCGCTTGTACTCCATTGAACTGTTCTTTAATAGGCATCCTACAATATTTTAAGATCCTTTTTATTCCCGTATAAATTCCAAAAATATATTTCCAAAATATAGACTTTAGTTTCTCTAGTATTTTCTACAATATTTAAGATCCTCATTATCCCCTATAATATCCAAAAATCCCTGAATATAGACTTTAGAGTTTCTCTAGTATTTTCAATGAAAATTATAGCAAATAAAGCAGCAAAAAGAATTTATGAAAGAATAAGAAGTAACCCATTTTTCTATATCTCCCATCTAATGACTTCAGGAAGAAGGCAATATAAAGCCGATTTTTGGTCTACGACATAGTCGATTGTTTTAGAAGTCTTGACGATAGTTTTGCTAGTTTCTATCAAATTCAAAGCATTACCTTTATGATTGTACAATTTATTTTTGTTTAACGACAGTACAACTATGCTAATGGTTTGCAATTGAAATTTTGACACATTTTCAAAATATACTACAAATGGACCGGGTATATCCGGTTTAGATTCGGCACTTCTTTTAGGTTGTAGCCGAGTACCGGATAATAACGCCGGATACCTGGCAGGGCCAGGTAATTCTATTAGAGCACCAGTAATAATAATTTAATTTAAGTATAACAAAAACCTACTCAATGAAAATTGATAATTCAAATTGTATTGAGATAGGTCGTTTGTCCTAATTCGTATTATTTATAATAGGTTTATCACTATGACCGAACTGTTACAACTGTTGTATTTCTGCTGCTTGTTGGTATAACTTATTAGTATGATTTTACCATCTTGAGGACTTTTAGTGCTATAAGTTTAGCTCAACGGTTTCAACTCAATCCTTTCGTTGAAAATCCGTCAACCAATTATTAAAATTTCATTGGTTTAATGTTTTATCAACATTTTGAACGGGACCTAATGTCGTTTGGGACGCTGATGAGGGTAGCATTTAACGGAAAGCCAGAACGAATACGTCAACCATTATCAACCGAAGTAGGGATGTTGGGGACGAATATTCTTCACAAAGAAGACTGATTTTTATATTTATGATAGTTTATTAAAAAGCGATTGTTGTACCTCACGTATCGTGCTTAATGATGAAAAATATAGTTGTACATCTTAAAAAATGTCAAAATGCCAAAACGGCCAAACTTTGGGAGCTCCGTAGAGAACATCGTAAACTAAAAATTGACTTTGTGTATCTCGTTTTTAAATCGATATACCTACTTTTCTTGCATTATTTGAAATGCCTTGTATATTAGTTTCAATTTTTATGACTTTAAATTTCCCTCTTACCAAAAATCTATGCACTTGCAAGATACCTTGCGCTAAAAGATCGCTAAATTAGCATCGATTTTCAGAATAACTAAAATTTGCTATAGGAATTTTAATGACCCCACTAAATTTTGAAATGTGTTGCATTTAGAAACAAATCAAAGTACCTTTAAATGCCAACAGAATCCTATCTTGGTAGCATGCACTTGTAAATGTTTTTTAAAATTTGGCATAGCAGTAAAACGACTGTTAATCATTAAAAATTAATAAGGTACAGCTGTCTGTCAGACGACCTAACTAAAAATAACTAACCGATGAAAAACTATCTAACAGGTAACAACTACTGATGGAGTTTATAATGTCTTCTAAAATTGTATAACGCTTGCCAAATTGCAAATTTGAAATTCTATTTGATTAGTTACAGTTTCTTCGTGTTTTCCTTACTGAACATTTGGAAATCGATTAATTTTTTGTTGTGAATGACTACTAAGTCTAACTGTGCACGCAAATTGTAAAATTGTTTATTAAAATAATAAAACACGTTAAAAAAGTAACAATTTTTTTGATGATGGAGTCGACGAAGTTTTCTTCTAAAGTTAAATCAAATAAAAAGTTAATATGTTCAGTGAAAAGCTGCAATAGCACTTCAGACATAGATCTTCACTCTTCACCTACATTAACTACTTTCCAATAAAAACTAACCGTTTTATATATGTAAAAAATATATTCGGAAAATTAGAGGAAAAAGTAAACTAATAGAAGCTTGGATGAAAGCAGTAAGTAGGTATCAAAGAAGTGAATTCCGGAATAAAAATTAGTTCACGTCATTTTAATGCACATGATTATATTTCTGCAAGTATTTACCATCAGCCATAACCTTAATATTTAAAACTAGAATCATACTAAAATTATAAAGTGAGAAATTATTTATTCCTGTGTAATTGATTTAACATAATTCTAATGATACGATATAAGTATTTTGAGATTAAGAACCTACCTGCTGCAATACAACAAAGTTACAACAATGAGTTTGCAACGTTCTCTTAAATCGGCTTTGCACGTGCAAGTCATTGATATGATATTGCTTAAATCACCCAGAATCACCTCACCAATTATATAACGTGAATCACTTTTTAAAGTTTGTAAAAAGTAGGCAGTAAACTTGACGGAATTTGTTATTTCCGAATTTTATAATGTGATTGGCATTAAAAACACGCTCACCTTCAACGAAATTTCCTTTCCGAGGCTTTGTGTCAGCCCAATCACATATTGTGTCAATACTTATCATTTTATCGTAATTTAAAAACTTGGAAATTGCACGGTACACTATAGGAACTACGATAAATTTTCCCTAGTCGGCGCCATGTTTTTAGGCTCCTCCAATTTGACGGATCCAAATAGCCTAATTGCCATAGAGTGTATTGTTTACAGACAAATTTGCTTCACGCGGAACGGTAGCCGACTATTATTTACGTAATTTACATTTTTTTCTTTCTTTTGTTTTTTTACATTTACATAGTGCTGTCTGTGATGTACTTATTTAATTTATTTAGACTAAACATTATGTGTAGTGCTAAATTGTATGTGTTTATCTCAGACGTTCAATAATCGATAATGTTTACATTCTCCGTCCATGTAGCTGAAGAGTTTCTATTGCACTACGATATTCAGTTCACTTATGTTACCATCAAATTGCGCTTCCGATTGTCAAAACTTTTCTTTGCCCTTAACCGCACTGCTGAACTCACCGTGTGATTGTTAATTGGCTCTTGTTTACACCCTCCAAAGCTTGACACTTATTTTGTATTACACCTTGTAGATTATACGTGGCAGAAACATAAAATAATCAGTAATCTAGACTTGAGAAATTATGTTAAGATCCTGTACATTTTAAAAACGACCAGTTGGTTACCATAATAGGGTAAATTTGTTTCGAAAATATGTTTATTATTAGTGACACTACAGTTGTTCGTTGACGTTGAGAGTGTAAAGTTGCTTCAAAATCCGTCCCGTGGAATTTATGAGCGAACATAAAAATGTAAAGCTATCACATCTAATTTTGCTCAATGAAAAGTGTGTACGTGTAAACAAAAATACGTCATATAGTACGACTATATAAAAGAGTTCGTTTTGTATCCTGAAACATCTCATGCGTAACAATCCAGGAGTTATGTTACGGTAGGCAGTAATAAAAACACGTGTTTCTTTTAAGTTTAAACAAACGCTTGTCATATCGCATCTTCGCTTGACTATTGTCGAAAATGAACATGATTATGATAGAATGGTTTTACATTGTTATTAACCATGAGCTGCATAGATCATTGATAAAAATGGATCGCTAAAATTGTTGCTAAGCGCAAAACTCGAGAACGGCTGGACCAATTTCGATATTTTTTTTTAAAGTGTTCCTTGAAGTCCGGGGAAGATTCTTATGAAGAGAAAAGCTGCCCAGAAAAACGTAAAAACCAATTTCAGCGTTGAACACGGCTCAACCGATTTGACTGATATATTTTTTGTTGTATTTGTGATTGACAGGACAAAGTTTCTTGGAAAATACACGGGAAATTTGGATAGCACTTTTATATGGAAAAACCTTATTCATATTATAAATTTTGATATTTTTGTTTTTGTTCATATTTACATGAAACTTGATATTTATGCTCATTGGCATAAAATCAAACACCTATTTCAGAATTTTAAAAAATTAGACCTCTTAAAGGGGTTTATACGTTTATATGTTTGATATTTTATTAATAGTCAGATTTAGTTGAAAGTTGGTTTTAATGCTCTTTCATATAAAATTAGTGATGTACATACCTATTTCAACATTTTAAAAAATTCAACCTCTGCAGGAGGCTAAAAGGGGTTTACAGAGATTGCATGGAGCATTTTTGTTTGTGGTCAGATTAACTTGAAAGTTGGTTAAAAAATTTAACCTCCGCGGGGGAGTGGTGAAAAAGAGTTGCAATGGGACATATACTATTTGTGGTCAGATTTACTTAAAACTTGGTCTTAATGCTCTCTCATTTAATCTAACCAATTTCGGCATTTTAAAAAATTCAGCCTCCAAAAGAGGGGGTATTTTATAAAATGAAAAGAGGTTGCAACGTTTCCATGAGCTATATTTTATTTGCAATCGGATTTACTGGAAAGTTCTTAATATTCATTGTTGAAATTAAGCAAATACGTGTTTTGGTAATTTTTAAAAATCAACTCTGAAGGATGAAATGTTGTTGCTACATTTTCATTTCAAATCTAATATGGTGACATTACATAAAATTAAAACTTTCTAGGGCTAAATTGGGAGTTAAAAGGTTTTATGCAGAAACAGTATTAATTTCTACGAGCGAAGCCGCGGGGAAAAGCAATTCATTTATAAAAACTATGCCACCAATATATATAGTCCTTAGCTGAATTGCTACAGTTTGTAGTATATTTTGTTAGTCAATAAATACGTATCTTGTATTTATAGAAATAGTTCAAGTTAGACCTTTTATTGATTGATTCATGAATCATGAGGCGACGCAGGTTTTTAAAAATCTTAAATTAGAAAATTACGTAAAATTTATTTCATAAGTGTTGTAAGTAGTGACACGTTGTAAGTTGCAGGGTTTTCGAAATAGAATGCTGTTCGATATTGGCGTATAGATACCTAATATCTGAATAAGCATCAAAGGAATTTCAACAAATACACCAACGTGTAACGTATGTAGATACCTAATAATTTTACTTGTTTGTTGGAACTTAAAGCAAAATTATTTTAACAGTTCTAAGGCGGACTCAGATCTAGTGGTTCTGGTTTCGCAGACCGTGGTTTAAATGAACCATAAGTCGAGACGTCTTCAGTGGCATTGTGTCATAACAACGTAGACGAGGATTATACCTTATGCCTCGATGTCTCGCGTGCTGAGACTTGAAGGTATAACCTTCAGCCCGAATCCTAATTCTATCATAGATTCCGGCAGTAAAAGCCTGTGTTCTTAAATCGATAAAGCAGATTAAATGAATAAATATATAATTATTTTGAATAGAATTATAACTTGCTTTACACATACATGAGTACACAGATCTCTTTTTTTATAATTCTTAACCGCCTAGAAGGATGTGCGGAATATGCCAATTTTTAACGTCTCGACTAAAGCAAGGAATTTCCTATTAGAGAAGATGGTATGTAATATCATTATCATAAGGTCGTCAGTCCTAAGACTGGTTGGACACGCACCTCCATTCTTTCCTATCCTGAGCTAATCTTCGCATTTCCCTAAAACTAGAACAACCCACATCCTTAATTATTTGCGAACAGTAATTTAATCTAGGTCTACCTCTACCCGTCCTAACCTCCTAACTCCCGTTTCTGCCTCTAATATGTCTCTGACTAGATCTTCATGCCTGAGAAGGTGTCCTACCAACCTATCTCACCTATTTGTTATTGACTTCCATAGAGTCCTCTGTTCTCCTATTCTTTCTAATACGTCTTCATTTCTATCCTTCTCTATCCACGGCATCCTCATCATTCGCCTGTAACACCAAATTTCGAACGCTTCTAACCTTTTCCGCCACGCTCACTGTCCATGGTATGTAGCATAGTACAAAATTAACAAAAATTGAATAAAAATATTGATATGCAAGGAAAAAAAGGAACAGTTGGGTGTAATATACATATAAATAGGAGATGAACATTAATGTCCGCCGGTTTTTACTTGCAATCATCAAGGGGCGGCACCATTTTTTGAAAAATATGACGTAGTTTATGGTACAAATATCTTTTCAAATAAATGATAAAGGAATATAATAGTTAAGGATGGATGTAAGATGTGCAAAGGTTAGCTCAGGATAGGAAAAAGTGGATATGTGTATCTTACCAGTCTTAATACTGACGACCTTATAACGATAATGAATAAATCCAAAGTCCAACAAATTCAATGGAAAGCTTTTGGGAGTCGTTACGCTTTGTTAAAAAATTATTGGAAGCTCGGTTGAGGACAGTTTTCAGGAAGAAGGGAATATTTTATATATCTCACATATTTGTTTTGACTCGTGCGACACAAAAAGAAAGAATTTAAACAAGAAAATGAGTAATTTCTGTGTTGAATTAATGTTTTGCTTTACCTAAAGATATAGCAGTAAGATAGATAATATAGAATAGAAAAAGCGGTAGTGCGTTTAATTATTCCATATAATTTGTTTAGACTTAAACTAATCTGTTTAATCGTCTACGTAATATATAAGGATAAGCATTGTTATTTGCTTTCACTTTTGCACTTTCAGACGAATATTTTGTGTGAACAGAAATTTTTCGCTTGTTTGCCAAAAAACACATCAAACTAGCCGTTGAGGCGTATTAAAAATAAAACATTTAAAATAAAAAGGATAGAAAACAGCGTATTAGTCTCTCATCGTGTTCAAAAAATAACCTGTTATGACACTCTATAATGTCTAACAAGTGGTATGTTTGACAAAACGACGTTACGCAATACTACAAAGCTAACATCTACCAGCATGTGACATAGCCTGACCTTACTAACATTTGTCAAGCACAACTTTTGGTTTGACCAACTTATTTGGTTCAATCCTCACGAAATCATAACAATCGCTAGGTTTTGGCAGACATAAAAATATTATATGCGGGGGATGCAAATTTCAGATTTGGTTATTTTATTTCTATTAATAATTTTCTGCCTGGCACAGCAACCACACATGGAACGAAACGAAATAAAACACATTTATTCTAATCTGCATAATTATTACGTGTGTTTAATGTGTCTAACTTATATCCTTTTAACAAATCGATAAAAGGGTTTATTTATTTAATACTTTCAATTCATCAATTTCATAATAATGCAAAGAAGCACTTTTAGATTACAACAAAAAATTGATTTGTTCCACATGGAATTAGAAAGAACCTACCGATTTTACGATTTTTTCTTTAAAATAAAATCTATTACTTTATCTCTAATATTAATGTGAAAATTCATTTATTTTTTGTCCACATTAATTATCTCAAAGTATACATACCTACTAGGGTGCTTCAAATAATTTTTTTTTTCTAACTCTTACCCCCTCAAATGTTTCTATTTGATGTAAAAAAAATCCTCGCCAAACATGAGCCCTATAGCTCAAATCTAAGGGGTAGCTATTTTTATATTAGTTTCCCATTTAATTAACAATTGTTTTAAATTGAATTTACACATAATTTACGCAATTTTTTCCAAAAAACCGTTTCATATTTTCAAAGTTGAGTCTTTGAGCTCTAAGACGAAGTATGATTATCTTTACAAAAAGACTAGTTACAACCATTTAAAAATTACTAAATTTTGAAATTTGAAAAAATGGCTTGCAATTATTTTTTTTTGCATAATCCTCAAAATTTTTAATCAAACTATTAGTCAGTACTGTATTTTTATATATTACAAATTTCAAAACTGGTTCTCAGTAAGTAGTGTAGGTGGCAGCACACATGATAATAAAAAGAAATGAATTAATCGCATGATTACAGTTAATCATGGATTATAATTTTGTTCCATATTAATTATCCAACAAAAAAATTGAACATGTTCATTCTAGTTTATAGTTTTTTATTAATGATAATTAGAGCACATTATAGCAGTTAAGAAAAATACGCCTTTCCGATACGTTATTAATTTGATTTATTCTGCAGTGGCAAGTGTTGTTTTGGTACAGTTTGGGAATTTGTAAAGATAATCATACTTTGTCTTAGAGTTTTGTAAAGCTCAAAGACTCAACTTTGAGAATATGAAACGGTTTTTTGGAAAAAATTGCGTAAATTATGTGTAAATTCAATTTAAAACAAAAAAGAATTTTTCCTATGTTAATTAAATGGGAAACTAAAATAAAAATAGCGACCCCTTAGATTTGAGCTATAGGGCTCATGTTTGGCGAGGATTTTTTTTACATCAAATAGAAACATTTGAGGAGGTAAGAGTTAGAAAAAAAATTAAAAATTTTATTTGAAGCACCCTAATACATACATCTCAAATGCTTTTAACTGTTTCTTTTCCTTCGCTTCCATCGTCTACATTTCGTGTCCATACAAATATGTGCTACAAATATATAAATCTGAAATTATTATTTTTTTTGTTAATTTATACACCTATATATTACATACACCAAATACACGAGAAGAAAAAGTAGTTGAAAACTTCTATATTCTTTAATCTTTTTTTACAAATAGCTACCCATTATATGGGCTTTGTGTTCTATAATCATCGACGTAGATTTTTGGGCGGTGTGTTAGCTACTAAAAACTGATTCCATTCACTTCAACATTTAACTTTTATTGCACTAGATAAACATTACGTTGCAACAAGTAAGTTGCAATATGCATATATATTGTATAATTTGCTCTTACAGTTAATTTTGTTACATGAACAGGCACTTTTGGTATAACGATTACATCACAATCTTAATCGCTAATATAAAACTGGGATTATGAAAGCAACAACTATAACGATAGATATTAATTCCTTATGTACGATTATTAAGTGTAGATCATCATTGATTAAACAGTCGATCGTAATCATCTGTAAGTAGTAAAATTGAAAGATTGCATGGTGAACCTTCAATCAAGTGTTTGGTACTGGCCTGCTACCTCGAAGATAAGAAAGTAGAAAAAAATGGAAATTGGATAAACGTGAAACTGAAATAAATCCCTTGTATTATCCTTTGGGAAAGTCCACTTTACATCAGTAATGGAGATCACTCAGCTCTTTTTGAAATAAGATTATTTTTTATTTCGTGATTATGCTTTGTAACCTATGTAATTCATAAATTTTCAATGGTTTTACTAAGATCCAGTTTGTTCATTAAGGATTTCGAAAAAATTGTGCTTGGTTTAGTATATAAAAATATCGAACAGTAACAAATTGTATAACGAATGTTTTAGTTAGAGTAATAAAATCAGATCATAAAAATAAATATGTTATTTACATTTTTGAAAAAATAAACTTCTATACTTAAAACTATCAATTGGGCCTTTATACGAATTTCTTGCTTTCAACTTTTACTTATTTTGAACTTTATTACATTCATAAAAAGCTCTTGCAATGTGCCCAACTGTATCTTTAATAAACATAGCTTGATTTAAAGTAAACAAGACATTATGTAAAATTATTTGTAATTCCATTTTGAATAAACGTACAAAACTCAAACACAAGTTCTTTAAAAACTTTAATTAAATGCGACAAAACGTTGGTAATTTAAACAGCATTTACTGTAATGCTTTAATACTTGAATTAACGGTTTCGATTTAAAACGGACTCTCACCTAATTACCATAAGTATTTTTTTAAAGGAGATATTTTGAGCAGGTGTGGACGGGATCTCGCGTTGATAATACAGTGCCAAGTGGACAAAGCTCGGGTTTTGCATCAAACATAGAAATTTCCGAATTAATCGATCTTAAGCACAAAAGACTTCTTTTTGTTAAAATGAGACTTAATCCTACACTACTCCAGTGCCTTTTCAGTATGGATGAGTTATTAAGTTGTTATCTGACTCCCTAATAAACATCTAAAAACGGCGACTAATTCTGATTTCTCCTTTCCTATTTTTACACCCCTTATATGAAATATTAATGTAAAAAACTCATTTTCAGTTTTCCAACCATTACAAAATTTTTGTTGCTGTTCTCACACCCACGCCGGAAATCGAACCCGGGAATGTTCACATTAATATTTCATATTAACCACTATTAATAATAAAAAATGTCATAGTGTTTTATATATTTAGAATATATAATTACATTAGTAAAAAATCGACGGATCTGTAACCTTGTGGGCTCGGTTTGTCGTAACTGCTGTTGTCATCCCTCGTAGCTTAGTGGTAGAACACTGGTGCGTAAAGCCAAAGGTCCCGGGTTCGATCCCCGGCGAAGGCGTGACAACAGCAACAAAAGTTTTGTAGTGGATGGAAAATTGAAATTGAATATTAACATTAATATTTCATATTAACCACTATTAATAATTAAAAATGTCATTCCTTATACCTCAATATACTTTAGAATACTCTACGTCATAAAAGTATTAAGGGCGAGAATATATCAATTGCTAAAAGCATAAAAAAATACCAAAAATCCACACATAAAAGCAAGTCATCTTACTTTCCATTTGTACACATCTGACTGATTATTTAAATTGATGGGCACTTTTATGGGTTGAACTTTGGCACAGCAACACTTGCACATTTTGTTCGTCGTATAAAACCACTTTACGCACAATTATATTGTATATTAGTCACTAGTTCACTTTAAACTATTTATTTAAATTTTTATGTATCTGGAAATGTTTATAATATCATTTAATCCACAAACCATGCAGTTTCAGCGTATTTACAATTTTCGCAAATAACACTACAAGGTTCATCGTAGGTTTCTTCCTATTATTAAGCATAAACACTTAACAAAATTAAACTCACAATATCACCAATTTTTTTAGTTTTAATAAATACGTAATAATTTGTTTCAACTGTTACAGCGCGACAATTCAGTTTTATGTAATTCAAGGGTACGCGAGCGTCGATTAGTGTTGGCGGTACTTTTTGGCAATGAGTCTGGACCCGAGATCGCTCTCGACTGAATTCCTGTGGGATAATAGCTACTACGAGGTCCTAAGAATATCCCGATGTGACCGACTACGTCGGGGTGACACAAAGTTCACTACACTAATCATAAAAAGATTATTACAAGGATCTATCCAAAGCGTCGTTCACTACCAGAGAAGATGCAAAAAAAAAGGAAAAAACGTTGGAAATGACGTACGCTTACATAAAAGTGCACAGCTGTATGGATGCACATAGTGTGCTATGATTATATTGCTGCCGCTGCTGCGCTAACTCTAACTGGCAGTCCCAAAATAATTTTCTCTTACTGTCGGGACTTCTATGACTGCGACATTAAACTTCAATATTCTCAAGAATTAAGATAATGGAATAGAATATAATTAGCATCACAATATTTTAAAGAAATCGTAATTCAGCTTGGGGTCAAATTAGGAAGGCGAAGTCCTCATACATACATAATTACTAGCCTGATTCAGTTGTTTTACTATCTCGTTCTTCACTTTTCGATATGTACAATATTCCACCTCTCATGCTTTGATCAGTTATAGGTAGCTTTTCCTAGGGTTACCAGAATACGTTAACACTATTGTATTAAAATCAGTGCAAGTTCATGTCAAGTAGTTGTAATTCCGACTTTTATCAAACGCATATTCAACCAAATTATTTTGCCTAACACGAGAAGAAATATCGGGTTGTTCGGAAAGTCATTTCGTTTTTTCCCGACAGAGGATTTAATTGTATTCTTTTGCACCCAACTTCACATTTAAGCCGTATAATTTTTATATGCTTTGAGAGCTCATATAGCAAGGCTTGTGTGTGAAAAATTCCAATTAATTCTACGCAGTAGTTTTTGGTTGGTGCCCTTTTAAATATGGAGAGCGATAAGCAGCATTTTCGACATATCTTACTGTTTTACTACAGAAAGGGTAAAAATGCTGTTCAAGCCAGAAAGAAATTGACTGATGTGTATGGAGAAGGTGTGTTGACAGTACGCCAGTGCCAGAACTAGCTCGCTAAATTTCGATCCGGCAATTTTGATGTCGAAGATGCACCAAGTTCAGGAAGGCCGGTTGAAGCTGATAAAGACGCAATAAAGGCATTAGTTGATGTGAACCGGCGAATAACAACACGTGAGATAGGATTGAGGTTAAATTTATCAAATTCAACAGTTTATGACCACTTGAAAGGCCTGGGATTATCCTCGAAGCTCGATGTATGGGTTCCCCATGTTCTCACAGAGAGAAATCTGTGTCACCGCATTGACGTCTGCGATTCGCTTCTCAAACGTCACGAAAATGATACGTTTTTGAAGCGCATCATCACTGGGGACGAAAAATGGGTTGTATACAACAACGTCAAACGCAAGAGGTCATGGAGCAAAAAAGATGAACCGGCTCAAACCATTTCCAAAGCCTATATTCACCAAAAAAAGGTGATGCTGTCTGTTTGGTGGGATTTAAAGGAATCGTTTTTTTTTTAGCTTTTACCGGATAACACAACGATTAATTCGGAAGTCTACTGTCATCAGCTGGACAAAATGAATGATGCACTTCAACAGAAAAGGTCAGAACTAATCAACAGGAAAGGTGTAGTGTTTCACCAAGACAACGCGAGACCTCACACAAGTTTGGTCACTCGCCAAAAGCTTTTACAGATTGAATGGGATACAATGCTACACCCACCATATTCTCCAGACCTGGCACCATCGGATTATTATTTGTTCGGGTCACTCCAAA
Organism: Agrilus planipennis; assembly: GCF_000699045.2. Classification (NCBI taxonomy): domain Eukaryota; kingdom Metazoa; phylum Arthropoda; class Insecta; order Coleoptera; family Buprestidae; genus Agrilus; species Agrilus planipennis. Next base: position 877,228 of record NW_020442428.1, read on the forward strand.
ATTTTTTAGACGGTAAAACCTTCACCTCAAATGAGGAGGTCAAAAACCTCCTCCATCAGTTTTTTGCCAGCAAAGACCAAAAATTTTATGAGCGTGGAATTATGCTACTACCAGAAAGATGGCAAAAGGTGTTGGACCAGAACGGTCAATATATAATTTAATAAAGTATTTGTTTATTATACGAAAACTGTCTTTCATTTCCACAAAAAAAAAAACGAAATGACTTTCCGAACAACCCTATAGAAACACAGCATCGAACAGGAATCAAGCTACCAGCGCCTGTGTAACAGACCAACGTAAATCGCCGATGTTTTTTGTAAATTTCATCTTACATAAGGTGTTTTAACTGGTATTTATTATTAATTAATTTCAATTAAATTCTACCTGCCTGTCTTGAGCAGTAGTAGTAGGTACTCAATTTATTTGTTGGGGTAAGTTTTCGAGTTTTCATAAAAAAAAGAAATTTGTGTTTAAAAGAATTACTAAAAAAATTTAAGTGCCAGATTAAATGAACAAAACCAAGACTTAATACTGAAGACCAAGACCAAAACCGATACTATATCGGCAAGACCAACACTAGAATTATTTGAGCAAAACCAAAACAAAGGCCGAATCAGGGAGATCTGTCTAAGATTGCTCCAGTCTTGGTATTATTTTTAAATTATGTTATGCATAAATAGGCAAGGAAAAATACCAAAAAACAATTTATCTCTGGACACTTAGTCAGGGGTTCCCGGATTCCTTGATTAAGAGAGAGCTCGAAGTTAATAATAATAGAATAAGCACTTAACAAGTACCATGCGAAATTTATTTATCAGTAATTAAAAAAAAAAACAATTCTGGGATTACAAAGAGCCCGAAAAAATACCCTAGACCAATGAAGGGATCAATGGTTGATTCCTGTCAGAGTTTGGTAATTGCTGGGGACCGTTGCCGAAATACGTGGCTGGAGACCTATCGACTGACTTATCCAGGGTTCCTCAGGTGGAAGGCAAACAAAAAAACCCCAGCGTTGCAGAAAGCTAGCAGCACGTGGTATAGTATCTGGAGATGGTAAAGTGCCTGGAAATCTCCCAATTGGCTTGTGGGAACCATTTTAAGGAGCCAACTGAGTCTTCCAAGGTCGTCATCTCGAGTACTCACTCTGAAAAGGGTTGACCGATCCTTTTCGAGCCCCTACTCAAAAAAAATACCATAACCGGGCCAATTAAACCAATACAAAAGAATGATAAATTGTCTCATAATGTCTCCTAATTGATATTAAATGTGTAATGATTTGACTTTTGTAACTTTTAAGAGCGCCCCTTTAGATTCAAACTTACCTTTGGTGTTTGTCTATCCAATTCTTATATTTTAAAAAGAAGAGTTTATGTTGGTATTAACAACGTAGTTAAAAACTAATTTGCATATCTATTAAGTGTCCCTGAAATACGAGTTGGCTCCTGTAGGATAATAAAACGAAAGTTATACGGAAAACCGTGAAGAAACATGTGTACTTACAACAAATAACAAGTCACCGAGGCAGTTAAATAAATGACCTTTACATCCAAAATTAACTAATTGTAAATTGTAAGACGATAGAAAAATATTATGGAGGTTATGCAGACACAATGAGTGCCAAAGAATTTTGTTTTTTCTTTTGTGTAGTTCATAAAATGACTTTAATTTAATAAACGTAAGTATTCGAAGTCTTAATTAAGAAAACGCTTTCGGAGAGAGCATGGCAATCTTTCCAGCGCCTGCATGAATTTCTTCTTGAAGCTTAATACCAAATGTGCATTTTTTTTTTGTTGTTATCGCAGCAGGCTACATTATAATTAACTGTGGTATGGCACGAATCCAAACGGTCACGAGGTGCTTTAAATGTCATCGTCTATTCTTTTCACTATTGAATGCGGAATAATCGTCATAATTATTCGCCAATGAAAGACAAGCATCTTTAGGGGCTATTAATAGCAACGATGTTGAAGGTAAATTCCACAAAATTGGGTAATAATCGCAAGAAACATTATAGAATTCACTTGTAATGAACACGAGACATATAGTGAACATTCGGATGTTATGAACAGGTTGCAAAGTTTCATATTTTTTGCTTCGAAATACAGTACGTATGTTCAGTTGTAATGAATTTTTCGCCTAACGTAAAATGCGAAAAATCCCCACAATAAATAAAATCTTAGACGGGAACTATATCGCATCATCATCATCATCATCATTAGGTCATCAGTCCTAAGACTGGTTGGACACGTACCTCTACTCTTTCCTATCCTGAGCTAAACTTCGCATTTCCCTAAAACCAGAACAGCCCACATCCTTAACTATTTGCGAAGAGTAATCTAATCTAGGTCTACCTCTACCCCTCCTAACTCCTGTTTCTGCCTCTAATATGTCTCTGACTAGACCTTCATGCCTGAGAAGGTGTCCTACCAACCTATCTCGCCTATTTTTTATTGACTTCCATAGAGTCCTCTGTTCTCCTATTCTTTCCAATACCTCTTCATTTCTAACCTTTTCTACCCACGATATCCTCATCATCCGCCTATAACACCACATTTCGAACGCTTCTAACCTTTTCTTTTCCGCCGCTCCCACTGTCCATGTTTCGCACCCGTACAACGCCGTGCTCCAAACATACACCTTTAACAACCTTTTTCGAATTTCTAAATTAACCGTTCGCGAGCATAGAAGTGACTTCTTTTTATTAAAGGCGACACGACCCTGCGCTATCCTCTGCTTTATATCCCTACTACTCCTTCCATCCTCACTTATCTGACTTCCTAGGTATCTAAAATCAGCCACTTCTTCTAATTTTTCATCTCCTATCTTTATATTCGCTCTTTCCCTACTTTTTCTTCCCTTGCATACCAGTATTTTAGTTTACTTTTATTTATTTTCATACAGTACTGATCTGTCAGTAACGCTTCCATTTTATTTAAAGCTGTCTCTAGGTCCTCCATGCTAGATGATAATACTGCTATATCATCTGCAAATCTAAGCATACTTATCTTTTGCCCTTGCAGTTCTATCCCTACAGTTGTAACTATATCGCAAATATTGAAAAAATGTGAATACTCCATAAATATTCAATATAATCGAACTGCAGTATTACGGTTTAATAGCACGTTGAAATAGAAATGTAAAGATATTTATATAAGTTTTTCACTATCATTCCTTAAAGTGAAAATCACAATCAGATTGTTTCCAGATTCTCTACTAAGTGAAGTGTCTTTAGTTCGATCTTCAAAAATTTTATAAAAAATGATTAAAATAACCTTCTGATTTTAGTCGGTATCCGAGTTGTGACTTCCTAAAAATCCGGTTCTTTTCATAAAAGTCTCAATGCTCCAAAATAATGGAGAATCATCTTCTTAACGCATACTTTCGGTAATATTCTTGGGGTATTCTACATTAAAGTTAACAAGTAACAATTAACATCAATTAACAATTGAGACTTTTGAGTTACTTTTCAGAGACATCCATGACCCAAAATATAAAAAAAATCCATAGGAAAAGTCCTACTGAAAAATATGCAAACTAATATTGTCAATATCCTCCATTTGGAAAAGATAACAGTTGTGATGGGCATACATGAAAATTATTTTTCAAGAAGTTTACTTTTTATTTTCACGACGTTTACATAAGTCTTTAGCGCTTTAAAAATAGTCAAAATTAAAACTGATAAGCTTAAGGTCCCCTATTTTTTTTAGTCTCTATAATTTCCTTAAAAACACTTTTATACGATCGCATTGTACATGAAATGCACCAACATCTCTTCCCTCCTGTCACACATTCCCCAAGATCATCCCCTGTATCCCTTTTTGAATTCCTTCCCTATATTTCCACACCTGAACCTTGTCAAAATTTTATCGCTTTTGTTTCTGACCATCGAGTTCCAATAATTTAGCTCAGACCCCACTGGTGTCAATTCCCTATGCAATGTACAATACAATATAAACTCAAGATTGCTCCCCATTCCTTGTTTACCTAAATAGGATTTACCTGAATTACCTGAAACAAAACTGTAACAAAACCAAAGAGAACAAAAGAGTAAGTTTTCGAAATTTAAGATTTTAGACCGTATTCTTATTTGCTTAGCGTGGAGTATGCTTTTGCCAAAGTTAGCCGCATTACACTGACCTAGCGAGTACCAAATATGAATCTTGACGTTGCGAGTTGGTACGTACTAACGAATATCATTTCCTTAAAGAGTAAAATTTATGTGCTCTTCGTGGTTAAAATATTGAACACAGTTGTAAAACCGGTTTGATTATTTATTTATAAACAGGAATGATATCCCATGCACTAACTGATCGTAAGTTATTAAGTTGCCAATGATTAATTTTTCAAGTAAATAATCCACGGAATCATGGACAAATATGCCTCAAATAAATTGCCCCAAGAAGAAAATTAGCTAGTATGACACTAAAGGAAAATGTATTAGCTTTAGATTTAAGTAGAAGGTATCAAGATCTTCGATTTAAGTTTGCTTGTTTCTCTTTTACTTATAAATTCCATCAAAAGAATCAAACTCAGTTTTAGGGATAATGCTGATTTTCGGTATGCGGGAAGTCAGATAATTTGGGATGGAAGGAGCAGTAGAGATATAAAACAAAGGATTGCGCAGAGTCGAGTTGCCTTTAACAAAAAGAAGTCATTTCTATGCTCGTGAACGATTAATTTATAAATTCAAAAAAAAAATATTGTCAGGGTGATGTCTGAAGCACGACTCTATACGAGTGCGAAACGTGGACAGGGTGGACGCGGCGGAAAAGAAGTGTTCAAAATGAGGTGTTACAGGTAAATGATACGTATACTGTGCGGATAGAGAAGGTTAAAAATGAGGTTTCAGAAAGAGTAGGAGAACAGATAGAGCTATGAAAGTCAATGAGAAGATAGGTTGGTAGGACACCTTCTCATGCATAGGGGCTAGTCAGATACATATTAGAGGCAGAAACAGGAGTTAAGAGGAGACGAGGTAGACCTAGATTAGACAATTGTTCAAAAATAGTTAATAAGGATGTAGGATTCTAGTTTTAGGAAAATGCGAAGATGAGTTCAAAACAGGAAAGAGTGGAGGTGCGGATCCAACTAGTCTCAGGCCTTATGATAGTGAAGTGTCTTAAGACTGACGATCCTATGATGATCATGATGATGATGATGCTGATAAGATTTAGGGAACTAAACTGATGAAAAGGCTTTCTGAAGGGAGATCGATATTCGGCCTTGATTGCATCTCCTGATTCGGTAAATCCACCGATGGAGCTGATGTTACTTTTGATCTTGAATTAAAACAGTTTCATTTTCAACATGGCGCTCCATCTTAATCTATTAGACTATCATTTATTAGGTGGGCTAGACACGTGTGAAAAGCGCATGTCATGTTGATCATAAGTTTTGAACCAAAGGTCACATTAGTCATTTAAATCAAAATAATTCGAACTTAACGTTTTAAGTTTTGGCGCCGTCCTGTGAATAAAATAGTCAGGAAAAATAGCGTGAGGACGCTTTTATTGTTGCAGAATAATCGTGATTTGCACTAATCAATTGTGACAGCAGGAATGACAGTGTTTTTGTCACGCGCTTGTTGATGTAAAAACAAGATTTCATATAACTAGAGTCATGTGTCTTGTGTTGTTGTTATACCAATTGTTATCTACTGCAGTATTATTGATATACTATTTGCGCCTGACAATTTTTTCTATTTACTGACACAATAATTGTTTTCAATGCTAAAATTTTCTGTCATATATGCGAGATTGTTATGACTTCTAAAGAAAATAGTGCCGATACTTGTGAGAGTCATGAAAACCCTTCCTCTAATGCATAAATTGACCTTTTAGCAAGAAAAATAGTACAAAGTACTTGAAAGAATTAAAAAATATCGAAAAAAAATTAGTTTGTGTCTATATTTCAGCCATGTGTTATCCAGACATTGGAACAAACAACGCTTGATGATGGCGAAACGTCCACAATTAGAATTCGACCACGGCAGGAAAGCCTAGAAGTTCTTCAAANCAAAGTACTTGAAAGAATTAAAAAATATCGAAAAAAAATTAGTTTGTGTCTATATTTCAGCCATGTGTTATCCAGACATTGGAACAAACAACGCTTGATGATGGCGAAACGTCCACAATTAGAATTCGACCACGGCAGGAAAGCCTAGAAGTTCTTCAAATGTTTTATTTCAAGAAAAAAGTATATTAAAGTTTATTCAAATAGTTTAACTCATAAGTCCACAAGAAATAATAACCTTTAATTTAATCTTGCATATCTGGTCTTAGTCCTGCGTATTCGGTCTTGGTTTTAGCCTTAGTCTTGTTCGTTCGGTCTTGGTTTTGGTCTATCTAGTATGAAGATAGTTTTGGGTTCGGTCTTACATTTTCACAAGACCAAGACTGCAAGACCAAGACCAAATTTGCTAATAACTACTGTACACTACAACAGCATTGGCTCCCTCGGATTCACAATCAGAACGCCCTCGGGATAATAATAAAAATTTCATTCGTTTCTATATAATTACAGTGGATGTGGTCACACCACTGCTGTGCCCTTTCATACAACATTCCCATCCGAGATAAAAATGTTCAGTCTCTCAGAGTCTCTGAAAGTGAGACTCGAGTTTCCGTATCTCATCGAGTCTCTCTGGTGTCGCTGAGAGAGACTATCAAAAAAACTGTTTAGCGTCTCTGAACGAGAGACTCGAAGTCGCTCACAGAGAGATCCTCATTTCGTATCCAGTCTCTGAACGAGGGACGCGAATCTCTGAACGAGAGACTCGAATCTCTTAATAAGTGGTGTCTCGATAGATATGGTTAAAATTTTCTAAGTTCAACATATTTCAGAGATCCCAGTCTTTCTACGAGAGACTCGAGTCTCTCAATTTTTCACTTTTATTCATTCAGTCTCACTGTGAGAGACTCAAATCTCTGAATTAACAATTTTATCATTCGAGTCTTTCATACAGAAATTGTGAGAGATCCATAAAAACACCTAGGCAATAACTGAGAGACTGTGAAAGACTGTGAGAGACGCTCTCAGAGACACTGAAAGACTCTGAGAGACTGGAGAGAGATTTAAAATTTTTGTCTAGGGCACGATCACAGCAATTTTCATTAGAATAAAAAGAAATTCTCTATCTAGTATGTGGTACACATATGTGTGACTACATTTCAAATGTTCTTTGTTGTTGTAGTGCCCCTGTGGTCATATCTTAAGTACCCCCTTTACAGATTACCTGTGCACTAAAACGTTTGGATTTGGAATAGGTTGAGACTGTTAATTTATGACTATCAGTAAAACTATCGCTACATTACTAGAGCAATAAACTCTTTACGAATGAATTCCGGCTATGGAAGGGCGAATTGTGTGGGACCGATAGTTCAGATTGCCTTAATAAAGTAGACATTTTAATGGCCAAATAATCTGATAATCGTTCATCCTTTCTTTGTCGCCTCAGGATAATTGTACAGGACGTATACAATGATTAAAACTCTTGTGAAATGCGTTTGTAGTAAATATAATTTTCTAGTTGGTACATGAGAAAATAAAGGCGCATGCAGTTAGCTAGAAACGTATACATAAATATTCATTTTGGTAATTGGGTATTAGTGAGGGTCCACCCTAATTATTAAAAAAAAAAGAATCTTTTTGACGATTGGCACACCTTCAGGATAATTCAGCTTGAAGGAAGGTCGGGAAATTAATCAGAAAAAGTTTCTGAGCCGTACGTCGAATTTCTGAATAATTCCAATCGATACTAGAATTATTATTCTATCGGCAGAGGGTATAACGTCATTAAAACATACAGAATTTTTCGATCTGGCGATAAATGAGCGACGAATTTGTTGTTTGTTCTTTCATTCAGGCAGTTTGAATACGTAAAGCATCACCTAGCCCAGACTATAAGTCGCGCTATATCTTATTCAAAACCTTTGCCCTGGACAATTGTGTTATACCCAGCAACCAAGACGTCTTCTACAAAAAGAAAATTTAAACCCATTGAATAATACCAAAAGTAAGAGTTCATACGCAAGATCCAAAATAATGATGGTCTTGATGATCATACTATAGGGCTCTTGAGATGTCGTGTAAACTTAAGTCAATTTTAAAAGGGTTTCGCTATAAAGGTCGTCATTGGTTGGAGTTGATCTCTAACGTTTCGTTAGCACGAGTGAAGAACTTCTCTAGATGTCTTTCCATCTCCGATGCTAGATGTGGACAGTCCAGCTAGCTACCACAGGATGAGTGAAGACGGTAAGCCGTGTCACCACCCTGCATCTTCACGATCATGAATTCAACTCCCGATTCTCGACTCAACTGATCTTCTCCATAATAATTATTAATTCCGCTATTTAAACGGTTTCTAATTGATGTACTAACAAAGTAGGTAAAGAGGCGTTAGCTTGGAGTTTGAAATAAATAATTTAGATATACCAGCTTTGTCGAGTCGCCTTCAATAAAAAGAAGTCACTTCCATGCGCGAAACGATTAATTTAGAAATTCGAAAAAGATTGTTAAAGGTGTAAGTTTGGAGCGCGGTGCTGTAGGGGTGCGAAACATGGAAGGTGGGCGCCGCGGAATAGAAAAGGTTAGAAGCGTTCGAAATGTGGTGTTACAGGCGAATGATAAGAATACAGTGGATAGAGAAGGTTAGAAATAAGAGGTGTTAAAAAGAATAGGAGAACAGAGGATTCTATGGAAGTAAATAAGAAATAGGCGAGATAGGTTGGTAGGAAACCTTCTCACGCATGAAGGTCTAGACAGAGACATATTAGACGCAGAAATGGTGGTTAGGAATGGTAAAGGTAGGCCTACACTAGATTAGATTACTGTTGGCAAATAGTTAAGGATGTGGGATGTTCTAGTTTTAGGGCAATGCGAAGATTAGTTCAGAATAGGAAAGAGTGGAGGTGCGTGTCCAATCAGACCGAGCGGCATGGCCTAGAGGTCTAGACCATTGCTTAGCATTCGGGAGGACGCCGGTTCGATTCCGGGTCCGCCTGCCTTGGTCCAAGTTTTTCTGTGGTTTCCTTGGATCANCATTTGAATTGAGATTGAGACAAGTGATTTAAAAGTGAGTCAGGGTGGTGAGGCAGCTGAGAATTAGACGGTCTACCTGCCATTTACATTAGAATTGAGATTGAGACAAGTGATTTAGAAGTGAGTCAGGGTGGTGAAGCTGCTGAGAACTTGACGGTCTGCATGACATTTTCATTTGAATTGAGATTGAGACAAGTGATTTAAAAGTGAGTCAGGGTGGTGAGGCAGCTGAGAATTAGACGGTCTACCTGCCATTTACATTAGAATTGAGATTGAGACAAGTGATTTAGAAGTGAGTCAGGGTGGTGAAGCTGCTGAGAACTTGACGGTCTGCATGACATTTTCATTTGAATTGAGATTGAGACAAGTGATTTAAAAGTGAGTCAGGGTGGTGAGGCAGCTGAGAATTAGACGGTCTACCTGCCATTTACATTAGAATTGAGATTGAGACAAGTGATTTAGAAGTGAGTCAGGGTGGTGAAGCTGCTGAGAACTTGACGGTCTGCATGACATTTTCATTTGAATTGAGATTGAGACAAGTGATTTAAAAGTGAGTCAGGGTGGTGAGGCAGCTGAGAATTAGACGGTCTACCTGCCATTTACATTAGAATTGAGATTGAGACAAGTGATTTAGAAGTGAGTCAGGGTGGTGAAGCTGCTGAGAACTTGACGGTCTGCATGACATTTTCATTTGAATTGAGATTGAGACAAGTGATTTAAAAGTGAGTCAGGGTGGTGAGGCAGCTGAGAATTAGACGGTCTACCTGCCATTTACATTAGAATTGAGATTGAGACAAGTGATTTAGAAGTGAGTCAGGGTGGTGAAGCTGCTGAGAACTTGACGGTCTGCATGACATTTTCATTTGAATTGAGATTGAGACAAGTGATTTAAAAGTGAGTCAGGGTGGTGAGGCAGCTGAGAATTAGACGGTCTACCTGCCATTTACATTAGAATTGAGATTGAGACAAGTGATTTAGAAGTGAGTCAGGGTGGTGAAGCTGCTGAGAACTTGACGGTCTGCATGACATTTTCATTTGAATTGAGATTGAGACAAGTGATTTAAAAGTGAGTCAGGGTGGTGAGGCAGCTGAGAATTAGACGGTCTACCTGCCATTTACATTAGAATTGAGATTGAGACAAGTGATTTAGAAGTGAGTCAGGGTGGTGAAGCTGCTGAGAACTTGACGGTCTGCATGACATTTTCATTTGAATTGAGATTGAGACAAGTGATTTAAAAGTGAGTCAGGGTGGTGAGGCAGCTGAGAATTAGACGGTCTACCTGCCATTTACATTAGAATTGAGATTGAGACAAGTGATTTAGAAGTGAGTCAGGGTGGTGAAGCTGCTGAGAACTTGACGGTCTGCATGACATTTTCATTTGAATTGAGATTGAGACAAGTGATTTAAAAGTGAGTCAGGGTGGTGAGGCAGCTGAGAATTAGACGGTCTACCTGCCATTTACATTAGAATTGAGATTGAGACAAGTGATTTAGAAGTGAGTCAGGGTGGTGAAGCTGCTGAGAACTTGACGGTCTGCATGACATTTTCATTTGAATTGAGATTGAGACAAGTGATTTAAAAGTGAGTCAGGGTGGTGAGGCAGCTGAGAATTAGACGGTCTACCTGCCATTTACATTAGAATTGAGATTGAGACAAGTGATTTAGAAGTGAGTCAGGGTGGTGAAGCTGCTGAGAACTTGACGGTCTGCATGACATTTTCATTTGAATTGAGATTGAGACAAGTGATTTAAAAGTGAGTCAGGGTGGTGAGGCAGCTGAGAATTAGACGGTCTACCTGCCATTTACATTAGAATTGAGATTGAGACAAGTGATTTAGAAGTGAGTCAGGGTGGTGAAGCTGCTGAGAACTTGACGGTCTGCATGACATTTTCATTTGAATTGAGATTGAGACAAGTGATTTAAAAGTGAGTCAGGGTGGTGAGGCAGCTGAGAATTAGACGGTCTACCTGCCATTTACATTAGAATTGAGATTGAGACAAGTGATTTAGAAGTGAGTCAGGGTGGTGAAGCTGCTGAGAACTTGACGGTCTGCATGACATTTTCATTTGAATTGAGATTGAGACAAGTGATTTAAAAGTGAGTCAGGGTGGTGAGGCAGCTGAGAATTAGACGGTCTACCTGCCATTTACATTAGAATTGAGATTGAGACAAGTGATTTAGAAGTGAGTCAGGGTGGTGAAGCTGCTGAGAACTTGACGGTCTGCATGACATTTTCATTTGAATTGAGATTGAGACAAGTGATTTAAAAGTGAGTCAGGGTGGTGAGGCAGCTGAGAATTAGACGGTCTACCTGCCATTTACATTAGAATTGAGATTGAGACAAGTGATTTAGAAGTGAGTCAGGGTGGTGAAGCTGCTGAGAACTTGACGGTCTGCATGACATTTTCATTTGAATTGAGATTGAGACAAGTGATTTAAAAGTGAGTCAGGGTGGTGAGGCAGCTGAGAATTAGACGGTCTACCTGCCATTTACATTAGAATTGAGATTGAGACAAGTGATTTAGAAGTGAGTCAGGGTGGTGAAGCTGCTGAGAACTTGACGGTCTGCATGACATTTTCATTTGAATTGAGATTGAGACAAGTGATTTAAAAGTGAGTCAGGGTGGTGAGGCAGCTGAGAATTAGACGGTCTACCTGCCATTTACATTAGAATTGAGATTGAGACAAGTGATTTAGAAGTGAGTCAGGGTGGTGAAGCTGCTGAGAACTTGACGGTCTGCATGACATTTTCATTTGAATTGAGATTGAGACAAGTGATTTAAAAGTGAGTCAGGGTGGTGAGGCAGCTGAGAATTAGACGGTCTACCTGCCATTTACATTAGAATTGAGATTGAGACAAGTGATTTAGAAGTGAGTCAGGGTGGTGAAGCTGCTGAGAACTTGACGGTCTGCATGACATTTTCATTTGAATTGAGATTGAGACAAGTGATTTAAAAGTGAGTCAGGGTGGTGAGGCAGCTGAGAATTAGACGGTCTACCTGCCATTTACATTAGAATTGAGATTGAGACAAGTGATTTAGAAGTGAGTCAGGGTGGTGAAGCTGCTGAGAACTTGACGGTCTGCATGACATTTTCATTTGAATTGAGATTGAGACAAGTGATTTAAAAGTGAGTCAGGGTGGTGAGGCAGCTGAGAATTAGACGGTCTACCTGCCATTTACATTAGAATTGAGATTGAGACAAGTGATTTAGAAGTGAGTCAGGGTGGTGAAGCTGCTGAGAACTTGACGGTCTGCATGACATTTTCATTTGAATTGAGATTGAGACAAGTGATTTAAAAGTGAGTCAGGGTGGTGAGGCAGCTGAGAATTAGACGGTCTACCTGCCATTTACATTAGAATTGAGATTGAGACAAGTGATTTAGAAGTGAGTCAGGGTGGTGAAGCTGCTGAGAACTTGACGGTCTGCATGACATTTTCATTTGAATTGAGATTGAGACAAGTGATTTAAAAGTGAGTCAGGGTGGTGAGGCAGCTGAGAATTAGACGGTCTACCTGCCATTTACATTAGAATTGAGATTGAGACAAGTGATTTAGAAGTGAGTCAGGGTGGTGAAGCTGCTGAGAACTTGACGGTCTGCATGACATTTTCATTTGAATTGAGATTGAGACAAGTGATTTAAAAGTGAGTCAGGGTGGTGAGGCAGCTGAGAATTAGACGGTCTACCTGCCATTTACATTAGAATTGAGATTGAGACAAGTGATTTAGAAGTGAGTCAGGGTGGTGAAGCTGCTGAGAACTTGACGGTCTGCATGACATTTTCATTTGAATTGAGATTGAGACAAGTGATTTAAAAGTGAGTCAGGGTGGTGAGGCAGCTGAGAATTAGACGGTCTACCTGCCATTTACATTAGAATTGAGATTGAGACAAGTGATTTAGAAGTGAGTCAGGGTGGTGAAGCTGCTGAGAACTTGACGGTCTGCATGACATTTTCATTTGAATTGAGATTGAGACAAGTGATTTAAAAGTGAGTCAGGGTGGTGAGGCAGCTGAGAATTAGACGGTCTACCTGCCATTTACATTAGAATTGAGATTGAGACAAGTGATTTAGAAGTGAGTCAGGGTGGTGAAGCTGCTGAGAACTTGACGGTCTGCATGACATTTTCATTTGAATTGAGATTGAGACAAGTGATTTAAAAGTGAGTCAGGGTGGTGAGGCAGCTGAGAATTAGACGGTCTACCTGCCATTTACATTAGAATTGAGATTGAGACAAGTGATTTAGAAGTGAGTCAGGGTGGTGAAGCTGCTGAGAACTTGACGGTCTGCATGACATTTTCATTTGAATTGAGATTGAGACAAGTGATTTAAAAGTGAGTCAGGGTGGTGAGGCAGCTGAGAATTAGACGGTCTACCTGCCATTTACATTAGAATTGAGATTGAGACAAGTGATTTAGAAGTGAGTCAGGGTGGTGAAGCTGCTGAGAACTTGACGGTCTGCATGACATTTTCATTTGAATTGAGATTGAGACAAGTGATTTAAAAGTGAGTCAGGGTGGTGAGGCAGCTGAGAATTAGACGGTCTACCTGCCATTTACATTAGAATTGAGATTGAGACAAGTGATTTAGAAGTGAGTCAGGGTGGTGAAGCTGCTGAGAACTTGACGGTCTGCATGACATTTTCATTTGAATTGAGATTGAGACAAGTGATTTAAAAGTGAGTCAGGGTGGTGAGGCAGCTGAGAATTAGACGGTCTACCTGCCATTTACATTAGAATTGAGATTGAGACAAGTGATTTAGAAGTGAGTCAGGGTGGTGAAGCTGCTGAGAACTTGACGGTCTGCATGACATTTTCATTTGAATTGAGATTGAGACAAGTGATTTAAAAGTGAGTCAGGGTGGTGAGGCAGCTGAGAATTAGACGGTCTACCTGCCATTTACATTAGAATTGAGATTGAGACAAGTGATTTAGAAGTGAGTCAGGGTGGTGAAGCTGCTGAGAACTTGACGGTCTGCATGACATTTTCATTTGAATTGAGATTGAGACAAGTGATTTAAAAGTGAGTCAGGGTGGTGAGGCAGCTGAGAATTAGACGGTCTACCTGCCATTTACATTAGAATTGAGATTGAGACAAGTGATTTAGAAGTGAGTCAGGGTGGTGAAGCTGCTGAGAACTTGACGGTCTGCATGACATTTTCATTTGAATTGAGATTGAGACAAGTGATTTAAAAGTGAGTCAGGGTGGTGAGGCAGCTGAGAATTAGACGGTCTACCTGCCATTTACATTAGAATTGAGATTGAGACAAGTGATTTAGAAGTGAGTCAGGGTGGTGAAGCTGCTGAGAACTTGACGGTCTGCATGACATTTTCATTTGAATTGAGATTGAGACAAGTGATTTAAAAGTGAGTCAGGGTGGTGAGGCAGCTGAGAATTAGACGGTCTACCTGCCATTTACATTAGAATTGAGATTGAGACAAGTGATTTAGAAGTGAGTCAGGGTGGTGAAGCTGCTGAGAACTTGACGGTCTGCATGACATTTTCATTTGAATTGAGATTGAGACAAGTGATTTAAAAGTGAGTCAGGGTGGTGAGGCAGCTGAGAATTAGACGGTCTACCTGCCATTTACATTAGAATTGAGATTGAGACAAGTGATTTAGAAGTGAGTCAGGGTGGTGAAGCTGCTGAGAACTTGACGGTCTGCATGACATTTTCATTTGAATTGAGATTGAGACAAGTGATTTAAAAGTGAGTCAGGGTGGTGAGGCAGCTGAGAATTAGACGGTCTACCTGCCATTTACATTAGAATTGAGATTGAGACAAGTGATTTAGAAGTGAGTCAGGGTGGTGAAGCTGCTGAGAACTTGACGGTCTGCATGACATTTTCATTTGAATTGAGATTGAGACAAGTGATTTAAAAGTGAGTCAGGGTGGTGAGGCAGCTGAGAATTAGACGGTCTACCTGCCATTTACATTAGAATTGAGATTGAGACAAGTGATTTAGAAGTGAGTCAGGGTGGTGAAGCTGCTGAGAACTTGACGGTCTGCATGACATTTTCATTTGAATTGAGATTGAGACAAGTGATTTAAAAGTGAGTCAGGGTGGTGAGGCAGCTGAGAATTAGACGGTCTACCTGCCATTTACATTAGAATTGAGATTGAGACAAGTGATTTAGAAGTGAGTCAGGGTGGTGAAGCTGCTGAGAACTTGACGGTCTGCATGACATTTTCATTTGAATTGAGATTGAGACAAGTGATTTAAAAGTGAGTCAGGGTGGTGAGGCAGCTGAGAATTAGACGGTCTACCTGCCATTTACATTAGAATTGAGATTGAGACAAGTGATTTAGAAGTGAGTCAGGGTGGTGAAGCTGCTGAGAACTTGACGGTCTGCATGACATTTTCATTTGAATTGAGATTGAGACAAGTGATTTAAAAGTGAGTCAGGGTGGTGAGGCAGCTGAGAATTAGACGGTCTACCTGCCATTTACATTAGAATTGAGATTGAGACAAGTGATTTAGAAGTGAGTCAGGGTGGTGAAGCTGCTGAGAACTTGACGGTCTGCATGACATTTTCATTTGAATTGAGATTGAGACAAGTGATTTAAAAGTGAGTCAGGGTGGTGAGGCAGCTGAGAATTAGACGGTCTACCTGCCATTTACATTAGAATTGAGATTGAGACAAGTGATTTAGAAGTGAGTCAGGGTGGTGAAGCTGCTGAGAACTTGACGGTCTGCATGACATTTTCATTTGAATTGAGATTGAGACAAGTGATTTAAAAGTGAGTCAGGTGGTGAGGCAGCTGAGAAGTAGATGGTCTACCTGTCATTTTCATTAGAATTGAGATTGAGACAAGTGAAGTGATTTAAAAGTGAATCAGGATGGTAAAGCTGCTGGAAACTTGACGGTCTGCCTGCCATTTTCATTAGAATTGAGACAAGTGATTTAGAAGTGAGTCAGGGTGGTGAAGCAGCTGAGGACTTGACGGTGTGCCTGTCATTTTCTACGCTTCCCAATTAATTAATAATGTAACCCGACATTCTGGTTGACAGCGTAATAAAATAAGTAAAAAATTATCTTTTTATCTTTTCGTTCTATCGAAATTGTGTGCAGAGGGTCAGTCGTGTTTATACTCGTGGTTATTAGTTGTTAACCTCAGCAAATATGTAGGTGACGATATTGAAAACATAATCGATGAAGATGCTTCTTATAACATCAACGTTATGTGTACTGTTACAGCAACATTTTTTCATTTGACCCAGATTCTTTAACACCAGCAAATTTCTTCTTACACCTCCAAGTTCTTGTTGCTTTCTGCTGGCGAATTTGGGCCAACGTTTTCATCGCGTGACGCAATTAGATGTTCTTCTTTTGTTAACAGTTGATTACTTTTTTCGTTGACGATTTACGGAATTCACTAAGAATTCTTCTATTTTGCAAGAAAATAAATGGAAATGGTTCAAAACTTCACGTACAATTTTTTGATTTTAGATCAATTTTAAATTGGAAATCGTATTATATAAATATACTATTTAATTTGGTATTGGGAGNCTTTCTCACCCGAACCACCACCCACCCATTCCCACGATTCCTGAAAGTAGGCTGAAGAGGGCCTTCCGCCCTACCTTCCGGCGTAGTCCGGAGGGACTGCCCGCCCACCAGCATTACTGGCTGTTGGGAATGAAACACCCAAGTTTTTTTTTTGTCCAACCAGTCTTAGGACTGACGACCTTATGATGATGACCAGCTTTATACCAGTGACCTGAATATGAATTTATAGATACTATTTAACAATAGTTTTCGAGAGCAATAATGGCAATCAATCATCTTATACTACCCCGCATGTATGTAATGCAATTACAACATGATCTCTGATTACAGCATGCAGGCACAATCATTCCTGTAATTTTCGCAATATAAGTAGGCATCTCTAACGGATTTTCGTTTGTTATAATGTCAGATATGCAAATCAGACGATACCTAACACAAAACGCGGGTAACGTTACATCTTGCACATGTTAATAAGCATTAACAGATAAATTTTAGCATGTACGTCTTTGAGTTGTCACAACCGCAATATAAAATCTGCATCAACAACGCCGTAAGTTCCGTTCCAATAAATTAATGACGAAGCCGAATGTGTGTCACCATATGCGGGATCTCGGAATGAATCCTATTCGCAAACAGGTTTTTTCAAAAAAACAAAAACTCAAATTATTTATGCTTTAACATATTATTTATTATTTTTGGTAACCCTGGCGATATGCCATTTCAGGAAAACTTAACATTTAATACGTAGGTATAGCCTTAATCACTTGTACATTATGACTGACGTTACAGTGGATCTCAACCAACTAAATCTAAACCTTCAAGGAAGAGGAAACACTGCACTTTCATTAGTGGAGGAAGTAGTTGGTTTTGAAGATAAATTGCTTGGTAGAAGAGATGGGCGCATTACTACATTTCCAAACCTTAAGGAACCATCGGGATGGAAACTGTGCTTCTATTGACACTGATCAAAACAATAAAGGATGAGTTTACTGAACTATTTAATCAATCTAAAATAAATCAGCTAAATTTGAAATCCCAGTAGTAGAAAAGCAAAGATTTGTGAAGTTCCAAATTTAAGAGTCTAAGTTGTAGCTTAACAGAGTTCGAAAGACAGAAATGTCTATTGATATCGCAGCATAAGTGGACAGTTCCAAAAAGAATGTTTGAGCCTGACCCATTATTATCGATACATGGAATAGTCTTCGGGAATGCCATGGCTTTTGACGTGCTGACGATCTTCGGGTCACTTTCAATACTTCTCCTGATATATGGTTGCTAGAAAAGGTTGTAGAGATATCAACGGACTTTAAAAGTCAGTCTACTATATCTTTGAGGTTTGTATAATGTATGCTGCAAGATGAAATTGGACGAAGCAGTATGTACTGTAATACATAACGAATTGTCCTACCGGTCACTCTCTTACCTAACGCCGCAAACTCCCTCCCAATATCAAATAATTTTGTCTTATTCCTCGATGGTATGTCCAAATTGTGATTTTATTTTTTTTTTCGATGGTCATATTTCGAAAATTTGTGATTAACCGTGCTTGAGAAATCAAATTTGAAATAAAATGTAAAAGTCGAGTGGCTCTTCCAGCTTGAAATTTTGCTGACTCCTGGGCTAGACCATTAACCATGAATCTCGCCACACAACTGTAAGCAGTTGCGTCAATTTTTTTAGGGGTCAAACATTGGCCTAAATCAATGAGCAACTGGAGTTCTATCATTGCGTAACCCAAGATCAAAGTTCTGTCACTCTAAAATATTTCCAGCTCTTTGAGTACAATTAATACTCTTAACTAATTGTTGTGATTTAGGCCCCGACATTCCATGAATATTTGGGATTCTCATATGAAATAACATATTACAGGAAACAGCCCCGAAGGTATCGATGTAACCACCGATCAACCCTATTCAATCGATAGTGGGCATGATGTCAATTGGCTTGCTTGTTTAAATCATGTTTACGCTCTCGTATAAACAAAATAAACATGGTGATAACTAATACATTACTACGATTGTGACCTCTAAATCAGGTCATACTCGATTATAATATAAATATATTCAGCTAACCTTATCACTAATACAGTTTTACAATTTCACTAACGATAAAACTGTATACTGTATAAGTTAGATCCTTTTCGTTGCAGCAGTCATAATAATGTTAAACCCTGTAATTGTTTTTTTAATATCATCTGCTTCTCTGACTATACCTTCGGTGAGTTTAAATAAATGTAATGTTCCAATTTCGTCGTTAAGAACTTATGATGTGCCGCTTTTTTTCCATGCTGGTGCAAAGATAAGTGAAAAGTCATTTGTTAAAGCAAGAGGTGGCAGAATGATCTTCAGAGATAAAGAGAATGTAAAAGTAGTGTGTCCAATCGGTAAGACGAATGTCAATACAGTGACAAAACGTATACAGTGTCTAAACAGCAAGTTCGTGGATGATGGTCAATACAAAGACCTTAAAGATATAAAGTGTCAGAATTCTCGTTCCCCTGTACCAATAACTAAAGTTGTGGGTCATTGTAAGAACGCCTTTCTAACTGTATCTGTGGGTTTTCAAATTGACGATGTTTTTTTAAACCGTATCGAATCTTGCTATGATAACAACACTCGTCTTCCTTTATACACTAAATCGATTTTAGACAAATCAGTTAGTACTTGCCCTACGGGGAGAACGGGATGGTACAGCACCGGCACTTTTAGAATTATGTTACCGGAAAATATAGAAGACATCTACACTATAGAAAGGCAGAGGCAAACTGTCAACCAATTATTAGGACTTCCGCTAAACGACCAAAGTTTTATTGGCGATGGTCACATGTACTTTGCCAGAGGTCACTTAACACCGAAGTGCGATTTCACCTACCCTTCGGAACAACGTCTTACGCACAACTATTTCAACGCTGCTCCCCAATGGCAACAATTTAATGCTGGAAATTGGAAAGTGTTGGAAGCAAGAATCAAAGACTTCGTGACGAAATCGACAACCTTTGACTACATCGTCGTGTATACTGGGACGTACGGCATCACAAAATTCAATAATATCGATATTTATTTGTACAATGGCCAAAACATACACGCTGTACCCGTACCTCAATATTTTTGGAAAATCATTTACGAACCTATTAGCAAAAAAGCCACTGTGTTTGTAATAAATAACAACCCAAAAAGAATAAAGACACAAGCCATCTGTACAAGCTTTTGTGATACACTTGGATGGCTTATGAAAGCAGCATTTCAACCTCGTAACATTATGAAAGGAATCACTTTTTGTTGTGCGTATACTGAGTTAATTAGTATTATACCTAACTTGCCTGATATTAAAGTTTTAGGGTCACTGTTATAATTTTGTACAATTTTTTAGACCAATATCCACAAATTTGTTGGTTTTTATTTTATTGTAAACAGCAGGTGACTTTTTAATAAAATGTTTTTATTAAGTTGCGGTGTCTATATAAACAGTTAACCGTATTATTATTTTATAAGCTTTAACTGTTCGTATTAGGACGAACAGTGTGAAATTATATCAAAAGCTACACCACCTACCAATCCATTTAATTGACCGCATCCAACATTTTATTAATTCCAAGGTATGGATACATGGGCAGTATATTCCTCTCTACTGATTTTCGTTGCTAAATGTAGTATTTCAAATGCTTGACAAGCATCTTACAATAGCACACTATGAAAATATTCTATAACAGAGATAATTGCTCAATTTCGACAAAAAACAGTATCGCATTAACATCGCTAAGGAGTTGTTGGACCCTGTCCGCGACGACCCATATTTACTCGAGAGGGTCACGAATCATTAGTTTATGGTTAAGAGGTGGAAACCAAAGCTCAACCATCCCAATGGAAGCTGCTGCACGAGCGAAGACCAAAAAAACGCGACAAGTTAGGTCGAACGTGAAGGATTTGGTTACAGTTTTGGCTTTGGCTTTGGTGCGTGAAGCCAAAGTCCCGGGTTCGATTCCCGGCGGGGCTGTGAAAACAACAACAATTTTTCCCTCATTAATTTGAGGTATAGGGTTCTTCGGAAAGTCATTTCGTTTTCTTTTGTGGAAATGAAAGACAGTTTTCGTATAATAAACAAATACTTTATTAAATTATATATTGACCGTTCTGGTCCAACACCTTTTGCCATCTTTCTGGTAGTAGCATAATTCCACGCTCATAAAATTTTTGGTCTTTGCTGGCAAAAAACTGATC